>NW_023270274.1:686916-753202 GCF_011800145.1 Mirounga leonina
ACGCTGACCCCGGCGGGGGCGGGGGTCCCCCTCTCGGCACGCTGACCCCGGCAGGAGCCCGTGGCAGGCTGGAACTGAGGGCAACAGGCAGGAGTGGACCCGCAGAGAACGCTGCCCGGCGGCCCAGGGCCGCGGCCAGCCTGAGCTTCCGGTGTCCGCAGAGGCTGGGTGACCCCGTGTGCCCTTTCCCGCAGCTGCCCAGCAACGCCTCGGGGACTGCAGGCGGCGCCTGTTTGCCGTTTTACCGCTCCTCTGCCGCCTGTGGCTCCGGGATCCAAGGCGCCTTCTTTGGCAACCTGACCTCGGCCAACCCGCGACAGCAGATGAACGGGCTGACCTCGTTCCTGGACGCGTCCACGGTGTACGGCAGCTCCCCGGCCTCGGAGAAGCAGCTGCGCAACTGGACCAGCGCCGAGGGGCTGCTGCGGGTCAACACGCGCCACGGGGACGCGGGCCGCGCCTACCTGCCCTTCACGCGGCCGCCCGCGCCCACGGCCTGCGCGCCTGAGCCCGGCCCCCGCGGGACGGCCGGAGCGCCCTGCTTCCTGGCGGGGGACGGCCGTGCCAGCGAGGTGCCCGCTCTGACAGCCGTGCACACGCTCTGGCTGCGTGAGCACAACCGCCTGGCGTCCGCGCTCAAGGCTCTCAACGCGCACTGGAGTGCCGACACCACCTACCAGGAGGCGCGCAAGGTGGTGGGCGCCCTGCACCAGGTGCGCAAGGCCCTGCGGCGCCCCGCGTGCTCGTGGGGGCGCAGGGGCGTGTGGGGGCGGGCTCAGAGTAGAAAGTGGGGTCCCGGCCCGCAAGCCGAGGGCCCGAGGCTTCCGTTCCGCACGCAGCTAGGTCTGGACAAGGTCCCCTGCGAAGTGTGAGAACACGCGTAGTTAGTGACATGGAAGTGGGAGCCATATAGGATCTGTGAGCGGGGTTTAGGCAGATCTGGAGGACAGCGTACAGTGCGACCTGGAAACCTGTCACTGTTTCAAATAGCTTGTCGGACATGATCTGACCTTGAACAAAGTGGTGTCCGAGTCAGGCTCAGGGGAGTGGTTCCCCGGCTCCCGCTGGGGTGTCTTGCCCCCGCCTCTGCCGCAGGGAGTCCTCCCGGCTGTGTCCCCGACAGCGGCGTGCTTGGTTGTGTGTGCCTGTGACCTTTCCCGAACACGAGCTCCGTGGGCACGCGCGGTCCGCCGCTGGACCGGGCTGTGCACAAAGTGGGCACTCGGGAGTGCGTGCGGGAAGCCCAGCTCCCAGCGTCATGCCAGGACATGTCCACGTTTCTCGGCTTCACCGTTCACTTTCAGATTCCCTAGTGTGTTTTTCTCAGTCAATAGCTTCTCTTCGGTGTTTTTGGCAAATACCTCGGAAACCCTAAAATAACAAGAGGTTGCGTTTGTGTTGATAAAACCCTTCCCGAGATGAGGGCTGCGTCCGGCGGGTTCTCGCAAGGCTGTCCCTCTTTGCTGCTTCCGTGGTCTGGATCGCTCCTCTCCTGAAGAGCAGTATGTCACTAAGAAGAAGGTCTGCAAATTAGAAGAGAGAGAGCACGCCCAGCTCCATGGCTGCCACCCAGATCTGAGCAGCTAGGCCCAGGGACACGTGGCCGGCCTTGGCTCCTGCCCCACCCCCCCGCACCTGAAGCAGCGGCGCCCCGACTGCCTCCTGCACCTGCACAGCCTCTCGCCAGCCCCGCCCTGTCCGCCAGGGCCCCGCGCTGCTCCCCACTGAGGCTTTGCCCCGACTTCCTCTGCAGCTCGTTCCAGGGTCCCCTCTGCCCCAGGACAGACAGCCCTGTGCAGGCGTGTCCCCGGGCTCTCCCTCCCTGCTCGTGCCTCTGCATGTCGGGACAATGCGCCCTGTGCCCACTGGGACCCAAGTCAAACTTCAGAGAAAGGGAAGCAGACGTCATTAGAATTGTTTCCACTGCAATTTAAAGCTGTCTAGTGTCCCTGGCGGGGAAGAGGAAGGCCGTTTCCCTTGTGCTGTGGGGACAAGAAGCAGAAGTGGGGCAGCAAGAGCCACACCGACCTCCTGTGTGGAGAAGCCCGAGGACAAGCCTGTGGCGCCAACCTGGGCTGAGGGCCAGGTTCTGCACGACTAAGTCGTCACTACTCTGCGTGCTGATCAGTGACCCAGGTGCTCCTCACTCGTCGCTGAACCGGCTCAGGGATGACCCATCTGGCAAGGAGCCCTGGACCAGCCTCCATTCGGCGTCTTCCAGGCCCCAGAGGTGAAAGCATGGCTGCGGCACCTTTGGCCAAGTGGGAGGCTGCCTACCAGCAGCTGCCACTCCCGCTGCACTCCTGCAAAGTACAGATCATGCATTCAGAAAACACATCTTGTTTGGAAGGGACCTATTATACAGATGCAGATGGTGGCTGTTGTTTCTTCCAACAGTCGGAGAATGTGAACAGCTTGTCTGCTGAACTGATAAGCTACAACCGAAGACCTTCATGTTCTGGGACAGTCTTTCCCATTGGCTTATACCTCACTGGATGTCATTTATTGACCAAAATCTTTTTAAATACTGAAAGAATTTGACACTGATTTTTACAGCAAAGGAATTACTGTTAAATCTACAAGCAGAGCCCTTGTACCTAATCCTCTGGGGAGCACGCACCAAACAGAAACCACAGGACTATGGCCGCCTTGTTACTGCTGACGGGGCTCCTCACGGCACGGGCGCTGGAATCAGAGACCGGGGCTGATGCTCTGCGGAGGGGAGGGTGCTCCCCCGCAGTGAATCCACAGTCGTAGACCTGTGCTGCCCACGGCCATGCCCGCCTGGGCCTCAGACCTGAGCTTCTTCCCCGGCCGCCACAGCCCCACCACCGTCCCATGAAGGTCCCTGCAGCCGGCTCGCAGAACTCCTGAGTACCAGAACAAACAAACAAACACCCTTGTGAGAACTCACTTTGAGGCCTTAGTGCAGGGCAGGGCGAGCGGAGAGAGACCCAGTCCAGTCAGCGGACGGCGTGGTCCAGTGATCACAAAAGGCACCTGCCGAGGCTCGAGTGCCAGGTCTGTCCTGTCCCTTTAGATAACGCGGTGCATCTTCCAGGCGGAGACCAAAATAGAACGAGGCCTCATTTACAAAACACACGCATGGTTTTGGCTCCTGTGGAGACCCCTGCCAGCCCCTTTCCTTCGTGTTTCCATTACAAAGAACTTACAAACTGACAGAACAACTCAGGGGGAAAAGAAGGAATAACACAGGGGTCCCGGCATAACTTTTAATCTGCCAGAGCCATTCAGATCACAAGTAAACTTCAGGCGGTGTGTCATTTCCTTACAGCTCCTGGGGAGGGGGTCCTCCACACGCACTGACCCACTCCGGGCAACAAATGTATCTGCCATATGGAGACCACACAACAGACCCAACAGAGAAAGCCATGCATGTTTCCTACTCTCACAAAAACTCCATGAAAAAGGCTTTTCCAGAAAAGGAAGCCAGGTCAGAGAGGCCACCCAGCACCCCACCCCCCAGACTCGCACAGCTAAGAAGTAGGAGGTGGGATTTGAGCTCACGGGTCTGAATCCTGAGCCTCTGCTTCTCAGGTTCCTTGAAACACCTAGATCTCTGACTTCTCTTCTTCTTTTTTTTTTTTTTAATTTTTTTTTTTTAAGATTTTATTTATTTGCGAGAGAGAGAATGAGAGACAGAGAGCATGAGAGGGAGGAGGGTCAGAGGGAGAAGCAGACTCCCTGCCGAGCAGGGAGCCCAATGCGGGACTCGATCCCGGGACTCCAGGATCATGACCCGAGCCGAAGGCAGTCGCTTAACCAACTGAGCCACCCAGGCGCCCTCTGACTTCTCTTCTGAGCTCAGCATTGATGGAGTGCCCACGGTGAAGGGGGCGAAGAGGTTGGGGGAGGAGTGCAGTGTGGCAGCCAGTCTCTGCGTGGTGCACTCCCAAGCTTTACGTGGCCTGCCCTGCCCTGAGGGGTGTTTGGGGGTGTCACTGACATGCCCCCCAGCTCCGTAAGTGTAAGAGCTGTGAGGATGCTCTTTGGATCCATTCACCTGTTCACCTGTTCCCTTACCTGGATGGCATGTTCCTCCCGGGACAACTCTGCCTCCCAGGGGATGCTCAGGAGGAAGTCCTTCCCTGTTGCTGGGTGTGGCCCAAGTCTGGCACCGTGGGCCCTGCTGCCGGTAGCCCCTGCTCAGAAGCTCTCCTGTTTTCCTCTCTCCGTAGATCATTACCATGCGGGACTATGTTCCCAAAGTCCTGGGCCCCGAGGCCTTCCAGCAGCACGTGGGCCCCTATGAGGGCTACGACCCCGCTGTGGACCCCACCGTGTCCAATGTGTTTTCCACGGCCGCTTTCCGCTTCGGCCATGCCACGGTGCACCCGCTGGTGAGGCGGCTGGACGCCCGCTTCCAGGAGCACCCCGGCCTTCCCCCTCTGCGGCTGCAGGACGCCTTCTTCAGCCCGTGGAGGCTTCTCAAGGAAGGTGGGCTTCCCCTCCTGCTGGAGATTGGCCTCCCTCCCGCCGGCTCCCCGAAAGTGCCCACCACCCCACGGCGAGGGCCTGCTTTCACCTCGCATCACACGGGGCTGCATAATATCAGTGTTTATAGGGGAAACAGATGCATTTAAAGTCTTTTAAAGGCTAACCTGCTCATCCAGACATCTCCCCTAGGGTTTCTGACGTTCTTCAGAGCTCACAGGGCAACCACCCCAGGTGCAAGTACCTCTGACCTATTATTTCAGAGCTACTGAAGTAGAGACCCATGTGCACCTGTTCAGTGTAAATAACAGCATCTTCCCCATTAAACATGCAGCCTGCTCCTGCCTCGTCCCCCCCACAGAGCACTGGAGCATGAACGTCCGCACAACAGGGCCTGGGAAGGGTTGTTTGTACCCCTTGTCCTCCCAACATCCTCCTTCTAGAAGCTTCTGGCCTGTTGCAAAGGGTGCCTGGCACCCAGTGGACGCAGCAGGGGGAGGGGAGGGGAAGCAGTCACCACACGCGATCTTTGCTCCCACGTGAATGTGTGCGGAGCATGACGGAGAGAGGCCAGGGTCAGCCAGGTCACCAGGACCCCGTCCTTCGATGGCACCCAGGCTACCCCCCACAGGCCAGAGCGCGTGCACTTTCTGGGTTGTGTTGTTGGAGCGCCAGGAGGCTAGGCAGGCGTGATAAAGGACCCACGTGATCGGGGTGGGAGGGAGCCCAGAGGTGGGCTTTTCCATAAGGGGTCCTGTGGAGAGGGCTGGCACTTGGAGGTGAGGGGAGCAGGTGCCCCGACCGACCCACCTCTGTTCAGCCACCTTCTGCCACGGGATACAACACGAAAACTTCAGGACTGCTTGGCTCCTTCTCTGGGTCCCCTTCAGACGTGAGGCCTGCCCCTGCACCTGCTGGTCAGTCCCTGGGGATCCACACGGCGGAACCCAAGCAGTACTTGGAAATTCTCAGGATCGCTTAAAGTGAATTCGTGACCTTGAATTCCTGACCTTGTTAAGAACAAGCAGAGTTTGCTATGTGAGGTATTATTACTGTTCCTCCAGGACTCAGGAGATGACCGCGCCTCTTCCATGATGTTTTCCAGGTGGTTTGGACCCCCTGGTGAGGGGCCTTCTCGCGAGACCAGCCAAGCTGCAGGTGCAGGACCAGCTGATGAACGAGGAGCTGACGGAGAGGCTGTTCGTGCTGGGGAGCTCGGGCAGGCTGGACCTGGCGTCCATCAACCTGCAACGCGGCCGGGACCACGGCCTGCCAGGTTTGCCCGCCCCCGGCTCCTCCCTGGGCTCCCCTCCTGCCTGAGCCGTGGCGGCGGCCACCTCACAGCTGTTCTTTGGAAGCAGTGTCTCCAGTCTCCGGCCAACTTACAGCGCTCTGGTTCCTCCACCGGGAGCCCATTCAGTGTTGCTTCGAGGACAGAGGCCCACAGGGTGCCCAGGGCCTCCCAGTGGGGCGGAAGCAGTCCCCAAACAGGGAGAGGGAGGTGGTCTGGCCTGGCGCTTTTTGGGAAGTCCGAGGGCCGCTGTCCTGCCCGCCCCTCCCTCTCACCTCCCCTGGGGCCAGCACACATCCTCAGCTGCCTCCAGGGTGGTCACTCACCAGCGGTCCCATCCCCTGGCCACTCTGTGGATGGGGACCCTCTTCTCGGGCCCGCCCCCGGCTCCCCACTCCCACTTGCTGTGCCCACTCCAACTCCATCCCCCTCACCTGTCCCAACCCTCCCCACCGCTCCCTGAGGCTGGCCCTGACACCCTGCCCACCGTGGCCTTTCCTCCTGGGGCTCCTGTAGTTCAGCTCTCTGGTCAACCCTGCCTGCTGCAACTGCAGATCCGGGTGGAGCCAGCTCTGGTGAGGCAGGCGGGGCGGGCACGTGGATGGAGGGCAAGAACACCGGCAACCCCCCGCCCCTGCAGGCTACAACGCGTGGAGGGAGTTCTGCGGCCTGCCCAGACTGGAGACGTGGGCCGACCTGCGCACCGCCATGGCCAACGCGAGCATCGCCGGCCGGATAATGGACCTGTATGGGCACCCCGACAACATCGACGTCTGGCTGGGCGGCCTGGCCGAGACCTTCCTCCCCCAGGCCCGCACGGGTCCGCTGTTCGCGTGCCTCATCGGGAGGCAGATGAAGGCCCTGCGGGACGGGGACCGGTGGGTACTGCCGCTGGGCTCTTCTGTGGCCCCCACTCCACACGGTCCCAACACAGCTGTGTCGTGGGCACTCACGCAGCCCGGCCGTCTCTGTGGGGCCGTGAACCCGGGTCATCACAGAAACGCAGCGTTGGCGGCATGAGCACGCTGAGCACTAGAAGCGAGAGCTGCCGTTGATGCGTCCGAAGGACCCGGTCTCACGTGTGAGCGGACGTCATGTGGAGAGCACAGGTGTTTCTGACACCCAGAAACCCACCTTTGGGTGTCCTCTCACACGGCTGCCGATTTGGGCAGGTGGGCGCGGACCGAGGCGTGAGACCCAGGCCCAGGACGGCATCCGAGCGCGGGGTGGGTTTGCTGCCCTCTGTCGGCTCGGCCTGGGCCCCCGCCCCTTGAAGGTCCCTGGGGGAGTCAGCCAAGCCAGCTCCTGATCCCGGGCCCAGCTTGTCAAGAGTGAGGAGTCTGGGAACACGCGACGCGGAGGACCGCACAGGACACCCTGTCTGCCCTGACGGGAGGCACCCTCGGTCGCGGACTCCCCTGCAGCATGCTCGGCTCTCTCCTCCCCTGCAGGTTCTGGTGGGAGAGCAGCGGGGTGTTCACCGAGGCCCAGCGGCGCGAGCTGGCGAGGCATTCCCTGTCCCGGGTCATCTGTGACAACACGGGCCTCCCCAGCGTGCCCACTGACGCCTTCCAAATCGGGAGATTCCCGCGGGACTTTGAGTCATGCGAGAACATTCCGGGTCTGAACCTGGACATGTGGAGGGAGGCCCTTCCTCAAGGTGACGTGAAGCCCATTTTAAATTATGTTGTGCATGTGGATTGTTTTCAAGGATGTCACGTGCCAAAAGGCACACCCAGAGGGGGAGGTGAGCACCCCAAGTCTGAGCTGTGCACGTAACCCCCGAGTGGGGGTGGGCGGTGGGTGGATGAGCGCATGGGGCTTGGGGCACAAGGCGTCCACTGAGCCTCTGTGGCACGTCCACAGAGATGCACCCAGTGTCAGGAAGCTGTGTGCCCCGCTAAGCTGTGGTAGAGGCGGCTCCAGCTGGGAGGTGGGAATTCGGAAAGGCAAGAAAGTGGGGGAGATGAGGGAAGTGAGGGAGGTGGGGAGGTGAGTGGAGAGGAAGCGAGGGGGTGAGGGAGGTGAAGAGATGAGGTGAGGGGGAAAGGGGGTGAGGGGATGAGGATGTGAGGGTGTGAGGAGGTAAGGGATGAGGGGGTGGGGAGGTGAGGAGGTGGGAGAGATGGGGGAGCTGAAGAGGTGAGGGGTTGAGGGGTTGGGAAAGGTGAAGGGGTGAGGAGGTTAGAGGGTGAGGAGATGGGGGAGATGAGGAAGATGAAGGGATGGGGGAAGTGAGGGAGGTGAGGAGATGAGGTGAGAAGGTGAGGGAGGTGAGGAGATGGGGAGGTGAGAGATTGAGGGGGTGGTGGGGTGAGGGTGGTGAGGTGAAGGAGGGGGGGAGGTGAGGGGAGGAGGGAGGGGAGGGGAGGAGGGAGGTGAGGGGAGGAGGGAGGTGAGGGGAGGTGAGAGGGTGAGGGGGTGGGGGAGGTGAGAGGGTGAGGGAGGTGAGGAGGGGGGGAGCTGAGGTGAGGAGGGGGCCCCCAGGCAGGAGGAAGTCGCCGGGCGCCATCGTGACTGCCAGCCCCGGGCTGGGTGAGCGGGAGCGGCATGTTGGGTGGGGACATGGCTGGAGGGGTTGGCTCAGAGCAGCGACCCGAGGCGCGTGGGGCTCGCTCCTCATCGCCGCCGCACCCCGTCGCGCGCGGCCTGGACGGAACCGTGGGACGTGGGGCCCCCGCGGGCGGGCCGGGCAGTGAGCGGTGTCTGTCTTCCGTCCGGGCGCAGGGGACGCGTGCAGCCTCCCGGACGGCGTGGACAACGGGGGCTTCGCGCTCTGCGGCGAGTCTGGGCGGCGCGTGCTCGTGTTCTCCTGCCACCACGGGTTCCGGCTGCAAGGCCAGGAGCAGGTGGCCTGCTCCCCCCGCGGCGCGGATCCCCAGCCCCCCGTCTGCAGAGGTCAGTGGCTCCCGGGCACACAGGCTTTACCGACTTTACCCCCGAATCTGCAGCTTTCAAACAGGAAGTAAGGATAAGTGTCGTTCACAAAAGGGTGCGTCTGGCTGGCGGCGTCTTCCCAGGCATCGCGTTGGCACCGATATGGCGTTCCCGCCGGGGCCGGCATGCGCCCCAGCGGCCCCTTTCTAGATAACGAAGCATCGAGACCGTCACGGTGACGCAGGCAGGGAAGGGGGCACGTTAGTGACTTACAGGAAGAGCTTCTAGAGCCCGTTCCTCAGATGAAACCAGAGAGAAATGCTTCCACTCCAAACAGCCCACAACAGACTTGTCACCCGGCCGCATCCTCACCCCGTGTGCGCTGGGCTGCGTGCGCCCGGGTGGGGACTTGCAGCCAGAACGCGAGTGCAGGTGGGAGCCTCCGGGGTCTGCCCCCGGTGCCCCGAGCCACCTCGCGCTCGGCTGCTTGGAACAGTGTCGGGGGCAGGGTGCAGAGCTCAGGTGACGGGCCTGGGTCCCCAAGTCGCTCCTGCAGAGAAGCGGGCAGCAGGGACGTCCCTGGGGGCCCTCTGTGCATCGGACCCCGAGGTCGGGGATTCCTGGTGACTCCTTCAGAAATGACCCACAACCTGAACTCGCGACCCTGTCAGCGGGCACGAGGTGGTGGCCGGGGAAGCGATGCTGGCAGCTGGAAGCACGCACAACGGACTCGCGGGCCCACGGACCGCGGCCACGGCCAGCTGTGACAGGAGCCTGGTGTCAGGCGTGGAGCCGCGTGCAGGCTGCTCGTCATGAGCTGCATGTAGCTCGGCACAGGGAAGGGAGAGAAGGACTCGTGTGTAAGATGATGAAAACTCTGGGGATGGGTGGTAGTGACAGTTGCATATGAATGCCTCCAAAATGCACAGTTAAAAATGGTTCAGATGGTCAGTGTTCTCCTCAGTAACAAAAATGCCCGATTCGGTTTTGGATGTCCGGACTGCCCTGTCGTGGGAGGGCAGCAGTGCTCCAGCTTCGGGCTCTAAATCCTATAGGAAGACTGAGCGAGACCATGAGCACCCGGACCCACGACGCCACAGTCCCATGCACCTGCCAGGCTCGCGGCAGGGTCTCACGGGGAGCCGGGTCGCCGGCTCCAGAACCAGGTCCAGGGAGTGCCCCTGAGGGACAGCCCATGGCACAGAAACAGCCAGGTCAGAGCCTGCCGGGGCCGGGACTTTGGTGCCAAACTCATGACCGCACTGGGAAACCTTTGCACCCAGATTGGCACAAGCAGGTGTGAGCAGCTGGGCTGGTGGATACCCTGTGCCTCGCCAGGGCGTGATCGAGGGCAGGGAGACCTCCCAGAGAGCTCTGTCAGGGATTCGCCTTCCAGAAAGTTCGCCTTACAGGAACGCACAGTGCTGTGTGCCTCACACCCTTTTACCTAAATGCCTGGACATTTGATGTGTTGATTTTGGCTGTTTTCGGTATTCGTGACCCCCAATCTCTATTCTTGACGTCCCTTCCCAGCCCACCCATCATGCCTTTCTTCTTCCTTAATCCCTCAACCAACAATTACTCTCCCCCTGAAGTGGGCAGTGCACGCCCAGCTGTGCCCGGCTCGTACTGACCGCTAGCCGTGAGCCTCGGCTCAGTTCTGAGCCTGACGGGTGCTCCTGGGGGTGACAGGGTGAACCTGAGGGCTGCTGGGGGCACGGCCCGGGTGTTGTGGCAGCAGAGGCAGCCGCTCCAGGGCTCCCAGCGTCCCCGAGTCGGGACCTGCACGGTTACCGAGACCCTGGCTGGGCGGGGCGGGTCTGGGAAGGCTGGTAACCTGCTCTAACTGGACCCTGCTCCCCGCTGGCCCTGACCTGGTCCACGCCCCACGCGCCTGGCCTGGCCACCTCAGTGGCTCCTCGGTCTGCCTCCCAAACCCACAGCCTCTGTGACTCCGCGTCTGCAAACGTAAACTGGGGATGGTCATCGGTTCCCCTCGCGGCTTCTCAGTTCCTGAGTCAAATGCTCAGCAGAAGCACGGGGCATGGAGCCAGCATCATGAACACCATGCGTCAGGAGCGGCTGGCTTGGATTTCGGTGCATCCACACCGTGACCCCATGCGGAAAACATCAGCAGTATGTCCACTGACGTGCAGTGCTGTCCATGAAACATCAGAGTAAAAACGCACAGCGATGGGCGTAACAGGAACCTGCTTAGACTTTTTAAAAAACAATGGAGGCTGTTTATTTGTAAAATATTTGTAAATGTCTCCCTGAAGACGATGGCTCGTTAATCTTGGTTTCAAACTCGGCACAGTGAGACGGAATGAGGAAGGAGAGGGTATTGACTCTTTACTTACACAATGCTGTGTTTTGTCCTAATGCATAATTAAGATAGAATATCTTTAAACAAAGTCCAGAAACCAATGAGGAGCAGTGGATGGTATAAATGTACTATTAACATACACAAACATTTCCCACCTGATCTGTGCCCACGCCGGGAGTTTCTAGATCGAGAATCACAAGGGGAAACAGACTCGTGAACAGTGCAGTTTCATGTGGCAAAACTAAGAGCCTCCGCGGGTCCTCGGTGCACACGGCCACGGCTGCGGGCAGGAAAGCCGGGCTCACAGCAGGATTAACACGCAGATCTGATGAGATGCACTCTTCTCTTCACTCAAACCCTACTCATCCGCTAACCCACCCACAAGAAAGGGATGGAGAGAGAAATCTGTCAAATTAACTGTAATGAGTCTCTTTTGAGGGCTTTGAAGTCGGGAATTCATAGTGGACAAAAAGTGGGGTGTCTGTGGCCCTTTGCCCCTCGTAGCCAAGAGGATGTGTGATAGATGAACAAAGCCATGCTCCTGTCCACTGACAGTGAGGCCCCGGCCAGCATCCTGTGCTCAGGGGACGGGAAACAATGCTGGGCGGGTAGGCGAGCCTCCCTCACGCGGATCGACCCGGGAATCTGGGGACTCAGCGGGCCTGAGACCCGTGTGGGTCTGTCCCACCTGCCCTGCGGCTTCCCCGGGCAGGGAGACCAGAAAGTACGGGGTCACTGACTTGGGCGAAGCGTGTCCCCAAAAAGCACGCTGCAGTCCTGACCCCGGCTCCTTGAAGGTACATAATTATGCCCATTTACATGTGGGAGAAGTCTGTCTTGGGGCACAGCCCTCACCCTCGGCCTCCGCGTCAGGAGCAACCCCGCCCTGCAGCCCCACGTGCACTTGCCCCGTGGACAACACCCATGGCTTACGTTTGTCACTCAGCTCTGGTCAGGCTCCGAGTTCCCCACCTGCGCCCTGGGAGGCGAGCGTCACTCTGTGGCCAGACGCCGGCCTAGGCAGGGGTCCAGCCTCCACCAGGCAAGTGCCCGTGCGCCCTGTCCCCATGTCATCCAGGACCGTTGGTGGCACAGGGTCCGGATGAAGGCAAAGGGGCAGAGCCTGGCTCGGCTAGTGGTAAAGGCCGAGCTGGTGTTCGCGTCATTCCCCAAACACAGGACGGCCTGAGAGGGTGTGATGGTCTTATTTATTCAACACGTGCTCGGATCTGTAATAGACGTTGTCTGCTGACACTAAGACCACCCGTGTTTCCTGGAATTGGCCAGAAAAGAAACGTTACTGGCAGAAAAATGGACACAGCAGGTCATGTGGAAACAGGCCTTGGGAATCCGGCAAGGGTTCCAGGTTTCCGGCAGAAGAAGACGTGAGGGCAGAACCCCTCCCTCAGTGACGGTGGCTCGCCCAAACACACCAGCTCACCGGGCCTGGGAGTGCAGGCTCCAGCTCAGGGCTGGGAAGCCAGTGCTTCCCCCGTGGTCAGGGCCAAGGGTCGTGGGGTCTCGCAAGCTCTCTGAGGGTGAGCCGTCTGGTGGGAAAACAGTCCGAGCGGACGCACAGACCCAGCCCTGCCCTGGCCACCCCCGGCCCCCACGCTCCCATCCCCCACCAGGCCAGGTGCCACTCGGTGTGGAAGGTGCAGCATCCTCTACCCCCATCTGACCCTACATCTGATGAGGCACAGCTGCCCAGCGTGCCGTGAGCTCCCAGTGGCCCCACGGCGCACCCCGGCCATGCTGGCTCCCCTCATGCTCAGGCACGAGCACTTGGCACAAAGTCTGAATGGAAGCGAGCCATCAGCCCGGGAGGGACCGGACAGCATCAGTGTGGGCGGGGTCTCCTGCACAGCGTCATGGTCACGCCATGCAGCGTGGTCACAAAGTGGCCGATTGTCGGGCTGACCTCAGAGGACACCCCCTGGCAAGGAGAGAGCGGGTGCTCAGGCAGAGGCCTGGCACAAGGGGGCACGGCTGACAGGGTACTGGGGGTTCTCGGATTCTCTTGCCCACGGTTTGGGGAGAGTGCAGGTGCCTCCGGGGTGAGGGCCGGAGCCACCGGGGGACGGGGAGGACAGCGACATTGCCTGACCTCCGTGTGGTCTGTGCAGATATCAACGAGTGTGAAGACGTCACACACCCTCCCTGCCACCCGTCGGCCCGGTGCAGGAACACCAAGGGCAGCTTCAGGTGTGAGTGCACGGATCCCTACGTGCTGGGGGAGGACGGAAGGACATGTGTAGGTGAGTGCACTCCTCCGCGTCCTGAGTGGGCGATAGGCCCTACGGATGGTGGCAGGGTCATCCTCCCGGCTGCACTGCGCCCGTGAACACGTGTGTCCCGCCGTCACGCGTGGGCGAGAGTGATGGGGCCGCACCATCAGGTGACTGTTGGTGGCCTACCGCGTGCGCCCCTGGCCGTGGGCTGCACCCCGTGTCCTCCTCACATGCTTTCCCTCTGCCCCTCTCCACGGTGCCTCCTCCTGGAGAAGCCTCTAGCTTTACTCACAGTTCTTCTCTGTTTGAACATTTATTCTCCATGTATCTGCAGCTAGACCACTTTTGGTCACAAAAAACTAGAAAGCAGCAGCTCTCGCGTTCAGGGTTTTCAGGAAAATATCTAAAATGGCCGTCGGAAGGCCGCCCAGCGAGGCAGTCTGGTCCCATGCCGCACACACTCGCAGCAAGGGGGTCAGGGCAGTTCCCCGCCTGGGATGGCGGATCCGGAGCCTGCAGGCTGAGCCGAGGGCCCCGGGTCAGCAGTGCCGAGTCTGCCCGGGAAGACTTTCTGTGCTTCTGTAACGTCGGCTCTGGCAAGTGAAGGGCGCCCCTCCACGCCCTCCGCAGGGATGTTTGCTCCAGACCCCATCCCCGCCTCTCTGAATGACGCTGGCCCCAGAAAAGTGAGATTTCGTGCCGAGTGCACCCTGAGGGTGCACGTGTTGAGAAATAGTGACTCTTATTTGGGTCCTTGCACATGGTCACCCTGTCCTGGGTGGGTTGGGGCGCCGTCGTCTGCTGGAGCCGTTGTCGGCTTGCGTCCCCGTCGCCCTGCTCCCCGCTCCCTGCGTCGACAACCACTGGTGTCCACGATGTACTACAGGCTGAGTTTATGAGCCTCCAGGTAATTCCGGGAAAGCCGCACCACTTTGCAAGCTTGTGTAGGTGCGTTTTTGCACAGCTCTTCTCGGTCAAACACGCGTGCGGGCCTCCCCCCGGCGGGTGAGGATGAAGGAGACCCCGCGGCAGCCAGGAAGGCCCTGGGAACAGTGTCCGGAGACGAATCAGGGCTCAGCTGGCTCCGGTTTGGTTTGGGTTTGAGTCTTGGGACCACAGCTGTGCGTTCTCTTGCTCAGCTGCTGTAACAGCCCGGCTGGACCACACAGCAGGTGTGCTATCCCAGTCCTGGGGCTGCAGTCTGAGGTCCAGGCGTGGGCAGGGCTGTTCGTCGTGAGGCCTCTCTCCCGTGTCCTCACCGGGTCGTCCTTTCTCACAGGACACCAGTCACTGGGATGGGGGCCCAGCCTCATGGCCTCGTTTGACCCCAGTTACCTCTTCAGACCCATCTCCGTACAGCCACACAGGTGGGCATCTGGCAGGTGGGGCGGAGCCAGGGGAGAGTCGTTCCAGGCACCAGACGGGCGCAGGCTGAGCCGGCTGGGGTGCCGTGCAATCCGCCGAGGGGTCCCCGCTCCCACTCGGTCTGCCCTCCGAGGCCAGGGGCAGCTCTCTGAGCAGCGCACAGCTGCCGCCTGGGAGCTAGCTCGATGCAGGTGACAGGCCACAGAGGACGGTGGGCTTGTCTGTGGAGCCCGCTCATTATTGTCTTGGAAAAATCAGTGCCCGCACTCTGGACGATGCCCAGGCGGGCCGTGCTCACCACGGGGCCTCTCCTGTGCTGGCTGACAGTATTTTACCTTTTATTTGAAAGTGGATGTCCCGACCTCCTGTATTTCTGCTTGGCCAGCAGGGAGCCGGCAGCTCTGGAAGGGGTACATGTGTAGGTACCGGACCTGCACCCACAGAACAGCTGGCGATGCATGGGGATCCCAAAGCCCACCTTGCCCCGCAGGCACATCCTCGGCAGGTGGTGGGACCCAGAACAGGATAGGGCTGGAGAAGCCTCCTAGTCTATCCCCACTTTCTGGGTGTGGCTCAGACGCTTCCCAAGTCCCCTCCCTGAGACCCGGCATGTCCCAGGCCACCCCCGGCAGACTCCTTCCCCGTCCATGGCCGCTTCTGGTCTGTACCTGCCAACCCTGCTCATTTCTTCCAGTCGAGCCTATAGCTGGGACACCTGCTGTGTTTGGCCCCCCACGGCTTCCCCACAGGGCTCTGACCACCGCCCGGACAGTGCCCCGAAGTTTACCCTCTACCCACTTCTGCAAAAAGCAGGGTTGCCAAGGGCGCAAGCTCAATTGCGCCTCCAACCACCTGCTCGTTTGGCCCCTCTCTGAGCCCAGTGGAGGCAGGCCAGGTCCCCAGCCCCTCTGCCTGGGGCTCGCTCGTCTCTCTTGGCCAGCCCTCGAGGGAGGGCCTGTGGCCTGAGAAAGGGCAGGCACCCCTGTGCCCTCCACCAGCTCTCCCCACACCTCACGTTCGGGAGAGCCCATCTGTTGAAATGGCAGCTTTGGGCAGTCGCAAGTGGAGGTGAGCCCCTCAGGACCAGGGTGGGCTGGGCTCGTGGGGCACACTGGCTGCAGCCCTTGGCGGGTGGGCTCGCTAACCCGCTCCTTCTCCCCAGACTCCGGGAGGCTCCCGAAGGCGTCCCTGGTCTCCATCGTGTTGGGCGCCCTGTTGGTCGGCGGCCTGGCAGGCCTCACCTGGACGGCGGTTTGCCGGTGGTAAGTGCTCCCACTGAAGCTGACACGAGGCCGTTTCCTCCCCCGTGGGCAAGGCTGGTCTGTTTCAGAAGCCAGTGTAGATGCTCAGTGCCCCGAACCCCTCCAGCCCCAGAGCTATTTTGTACAAAGCCTTAGACTTCTGGTTCTTTATCATGCTTTAAGTAATGAAGGTGGAACAGTGACCCGCATACCTCGGGGTGTCAGGTGCCTGTGGAGGGAGATGCTGGGATGGGGATGCTTGGCAACGTCACCTGGTTGCATGAGATGCTCTCGTTAGGAGCAGAGAGTCTCACACAGGTTTCTCGGAGAATAAAGGTCATCCCTGGATAAAAACCAATTCTTCAGCTGTACCCCCTCCCCACCGCGGGGCAGACTCCTGGGAATTGGGAACTTGAAAGTTGGACTTTCATGTTAAAAATGGCCGAGTGGCGGGGCCTTCAGAGGGGGGTCTGAGTGTCTCTGTGGGAAACGGGTCTGCCCCCTGCTGCCCCTTCCTGACCAGTGGCTCTGAGGAATCAAGCTCAGAGTCTTGCTGAACTTTCTCATGGGCATAAACTAGAAGAAGCCATGGCTGGACCCGTCTGGGTCCCCCACCCCGCCGCGGAGCGTCTGCCGCGGTGCCCTTGCCCACTGCCGCGCCTGCTCCCCGGCCGCCCCCCGCGGTCCCGTCCCCCCGCCCCTCCACCACAGTGGTCGGGGGTCACCACCAGGAGGCCACCGTCGCGTTCCACTGCCAGCCGCAGCCTGGCTCCTATCCGAGCACCTGGGGGGTAACGCCCCGGGACCCGTGATGGCTCCGCTCGGCCTGCCAGCACCCATCTCCTTTAACCCCAAGACCCCCTCTGCCTCCTCGTCTTTACCTGACCCGTGACTTCACCATCTGTCTGGTAAATGTATTTAAATGACACACTTTCTAGCAGGTTCGTAACTTCTGGCAGAGCTAATGGGTGCCACTGTTCAGACGACACAGTGAGGAATTCCTTCAGCTTACCAGCTAATGCGAACCCCCAGCAGCTGTGGGTCTCACTGACTAGGTGAATCTAGCCATTATGTCGTTAAACTCTGCTCTCGATCATGTGAGGTCTTTGTTACTGGCTGAAATGCATCCCCCAAATTCACATGTTGAAGACCTGACCTCTGGTACCTTGGCATGTGACATATTTGGAAGCAGCGTCATTGGGGATGTAATGAGTTGAGGTGGGGTCGTGTCGGAGTAGGTGTCCCCAATCTAACAGGTCTGCTGTCCTCATGGGAAGGGGGAATAGGGTCAGGGACGCACACAGAGCGAAGGCCGGTGAAGATCAGGGCAGAGATTGGGGAATGCGTCTGCAGGGTCACCAGAAAACCCCCAGAAGCTGAGCTCCTCACGGCCTCAGGAGGAGCCAGCTGTCCCGACATTATGACCCCACACGTCCACACTGCAGAAGGGGGAGAGAACAGATTTCCGTGGCCAAGCCCATGGGGCCGTGGCCCGGTGTTACTGAAGCCCCAGGACCCAATACAGCAGTGCTGGGGTGTCTGTTTGCAGAATGTGTCGCTCGCACGCGCTGGTAACAGCTGGAATAGCTTCTGAGACCCAAGTTGTGCCCGGGTCTGGGGGCCTGGCCGTGGGCACCGCACCCCCCCCACCTCCTCCCAGTTTGCTTTGGCACCAAGTGTGATCACACCGTCAGGGCCGTCACCATGAGGACAGTCACCGTGAGGACTGTCACCATCAGGACCGTCACCATCAGGGCCATCACCATGAGGACCGTCACCATAAAGACTGTCACCATGAGGGCCATCACTGTGAGGACCATCACTGTGAAGACTGTCACCTTCAGGGCCATCACTATCAGGACCGTCACCATGAAGACCACCAACGTGAGGACCGTCACTGTGAAGACCGTCACTGTCAGGACTGTCACTGTCAGGACCATCACCGTCAGGGCCATCACCATGAGGACAGTCACTGTGAAGACTGTCACCATGAGGACCATCACTGTCAGGGCCATCACCATGAAGACCACCAACGTGAGGACCGTCACTGTGAAGGCCGTCACCATGAGGACCATCACCATCAGGACCGTCACCATTTGGGCTGTCCCCATCAGAGCCATCAGGGCCGAAACTGTCAGGCTGTCATTCTTTTTTTTTTTTTTTTTAAGGATTTTATTTATTTATTTGACAGAGAGACACAGTGAGAGAGGGAACACAAGCCGGGGGAGTGGGAGAGGGAGAAGCAGGCTTCCCGCTGAGCAGGGAGCCCGACGCGGGGCTCGATCCCAGGACCCCGGGGTCAGGACCCGAGCCGAAGGCAGACGCTTAACGACTGAGCCACCCAGGTGCCCTCAGGCTGTCATTCTGATGAACACTGACCGGTCATCACCTACATCCTCTTCAAGGCACCACTGCTGACCTGTTGGAGACATTATGTCAACTAACGTTTAAACAGCGTCTCTGGTTTTAGGTGGGGCTGGTGGCAGGAAATAGTCCTAAGGATCACCTGGTCTTAGAAGCTTAGACATTGGCAGTAATTAAAACCCATAGCCGGTCACCAAACGAACAAAGCGGTAGAAACGAGACAGGCCGTGGGCACACACCCCCGGACGGGCTGGTTGCTGCGATCCCATGGACTGAATGTCCACACTGTGAAGAACTGATGGGACCACAACTTAGTATTCACGTGGTTGTAAATGTCTCCGTTAGACATCAGTCCCCTTATCGTTATGCAAAGGTGCATCCAGACGCCACACAAGGAAAACAGATTTAAGATTGACAGCCACCCGTCAAATGATACATTTCCAGGAAATTTGGGAGGAAAGTGTCCACCGCACTGGATTCTCAACTCTGGAGCCTTAATACACGCCACCGAGCACCACTTTGTTTGCTGGTCAGGACGTGGCGAGCAGACCGTTGGGCCGCAGAGACGCTCAGAGCCGCATGAACAGGCAGGTATTGACTCGCAAAGGGCTGGGGGCCCGCGGCCTCTGTGGGGACCAGACAGACAGCACCTAAGCCCCCGGAGAGCGCAGCCCTGCCGCCACGCCCAGAAGTGCCCTCTCCACGAGCCCTGGCCCTGGGATCTGCTCCCCTCCCCACAACAAAAGGCCTTTCCTCTTGTATTTGAAACTGCTTTGGTTGAGAGCTTGAAACTTCCTGGTGTTTGGTCCTCCTGGGGAGAGAGGGAAGCTTGGAAAGGGGGGTTTGTCCTCTGGGATGGGAGGGCACAGGGTGCCGTCGGAGGGGGCTTTGCCCCTTGTGGGCTGACCCGAGGAACTGCCCTCTGCGGTGGCTCTCACGGGACAGTCCATTAGTGGGTGCTCACCCGGGTCACCCTCCCTGCTGTGTCCACACCAGTGACTCCGCGTCCACAACCCACAAACGCCCTGGCGTCTGGGCACCTGCTTCCCACCCAGCCCTTTGCCACGGGGCCGCGTGGCTTCATCCAAAGCACCTCCAGCCTCTTGTGCTTCCGGGAAAATGGTGGCCACGTGCCCAGCGCCGCTGTCCTGGATCAGTGGCGGATGTGCCCACTCCCACTCCCATGGGCCACTGACCCCCAGAAGAGCTCAGTGTCACCCGCTCACGGCCACGGGCAGGGGCGGAGGTGGGGGTGAGGCGGGAGGTTGAACCGTGCCCGAGACGTCTCTGCTCTGGTCTCCCTGTCCTTCCTTCTGCAACTCTGGCTGGTCCTTTCTGCCCCTCCGCCAGCTGCAGTTACCTGGCTTACCCGAGGTCTGTCTTCTTTTCCACATAGACACATACTGCTGGATCGTCCCCACTGCGTGTGGTGTTCTCTGTGCCCGTGGGTCCCAGTGCGTCCTGTCCACGTCCATTCCTCCCGTGACATTCCCTAATTTCCCTGTGACTCCCCTGGGCCTGCTGGTCGTCCGGGAGGGTGCTGTTCACACCCTGGGGACCCCCGGCATTGTGAGGGTCTGACGAGGAGGAGATGCAACCAGGACCGGCCCCAGCAGGACAGGAGCACAACGTGCTTCTGAGACGTTCGTGGATCAGGAAACCTACGTCCAGATGCAAAGTGTCTGCAGTGAGCCTGGAAAACAACAGAGAAAAAGGGAGTGGGGAGCCTGCCCACAGTTCAGTCTCTCTCCTGGGATTGTGATTTTCCGAATGCATTTCTGCAGGAATCAGAAGTGGATCAGATGAGTTTGGCAGGACTGGGGCTGGGGGCGGTCTCTGGGCAGGGCGATTCGTGGCCTGTGGCGGGGGTTCCTGGTGCTGGACCGGCTCCGCAGAACAGTGCAGGCCACGCTGCACCTTAACGCTCTCTTCTCTTTGCGGTAACTGGGGCCCCGGGCTCCTCGCCTGATGGATCGGGGAGGCACCGGCGTTCCAGCCCCCCTCCAATCACAGTGGCAACGTGACATTGTGTGTGTGATGGGCTCTGGGGGGTTCTCCTGAGTCGTGACCACCCTAACCAGATGTGTGCTTGTCCACAGGACGCTCACGGGCCGTAAAGCCTCACTGCCCATCGCGGAGGCAGATGGAAGAGGGACCTGCCAGCCGGGCCATGGAGCATGCCGGGACATGAGTGTGCCACAGCCTGGTGCCCCCACACCGGGCGCAGGGCAGGTGGGTGCACGCCTGGGTGAACGCAGGGTCGCCACACGTCACGCAGGCCCATTCAGACCAGGAGGCCATCACGGAGACCCTGGTCCTGTCCCTCGTGCGGTGACCCCCGCCGGTCCTGTCCCGCTGTGCACGGGCCTGCTGTGTGTTTACTGCTCATGCAAACTGGGTTTATACAAGAGGATGAGCTGTGAAAATTTTAACCTACCTTTTAAAAAGTGTAGACAAATCAGAACGAGTAAGCCAGAGCGAGATCATGACAGTACTCGCCGTTTGTACAAACCGGTTTCGAAACTGACAGCCGAGGGCAGGCATTCGCCTCAGTGTTACCCCAAGTCTCGGCCGAAGAAGACAGCCAGAGGCTGAAAGTGTTCACTTCTAGAATGCACTTTTTTAAAAAAATGGAATCATCACAAGTAGTGTGGAGACAACCAGTCTAGACTTGCGTGTTACTACTTTTACTTTGTCTGCATGACCACCGAGATGGGGCACTAAAGTCAGTGCGTGCCCGCGCCCATCCGAGACGTAGGCGGTCACCGGGACGCGCGGAGCTGGCTGGCCCTGTCCCCCGAGGCGTCCCGCCACAGCAGGATCCGCGTTCGCACCCACGCGGGACCCCAAACCCCTGCTGGAATGCACACGCGAGGCCCCTTCCAGCCACCCTGAGACGCACGTGTCCCCGGGCACGAGTAGCTGACTGAGACCCAGGGGCCCCGGCGGGTGTCCCGTCTGTCCGCGCGCTCAGAGTCACTTCTCTCCCACAGGACCCGGCCTGTGGATCCCAAATCCTTCTCTGCCAGTAGGAACCACAGTGGTGTGCTTGGAGGCCGGGCGTGAGCAGGTGCAGCTGTGGGCTGATTCCTGGGAGCGGACGGTCGGTCTCGGGACAGGAACTCCCTGCACAACGAGGGGGGGGCTGTTCACTCTGGAAACACCGATCCCGGCATTTCCACCCGGAATAAAGTGTGTGCTGTTCCCCAAGCAAGAGTCCCGTGTCCTTCGCATTCGCTTTCACGGGACGGTGACGGGGTGGACGCCGATCAGGACGCACTGACCCGGCGTTCAGGGCTTGACAACAGCTCCTGTTTCCAAAATCACCGCTGAGGCTGTTTTCAAGTCGAGGCCAATCTAGCATGTGCTCCAGTTACGATCCAGCACAGGCGAATAAATCGCAGCCCCTCACCGCCGTCTGGCGCTCTGTGTGAACCGCCTGACCCACTCCTCCTGGGGCTGCCTCCACACCCATCTACATGCTTACGAGCCTCTCCGTCCTGCCCGACAAGCGGGGACACTGCTCTGCACTCGTGTCCGTCTTCCCTGGTGTCGGCCCGCCCCTTCTCTTCCTTCCGCGCCGTTTCCTGCCTGCCAACCTGCTTCTCGGCGTCCCACGTCTCGGCGACCTCTGAGCCATGAATGCTCGGCGCCTGCGTCCCCTCCCGGCTGCGTCCCCTCCCACGGGCCCTCCCTGCGGGCGGCAGCAGGGGAAGGAGGATGGCTCTTGGGATCGTTGTTGCCCCCAAGGGGACTGCGGCAAAATCCCTTAGAGCCAGGCCCGCTCTGGGCAGCTGCAGCTCCCCCCCAGCTCCCCCCAACACGGGTCTCCCTTCTGAGGGTCCCCGGCCTTAGTGGCGTCAGGGAGCTGAGGTCCCCACAGAGCACTGATTGCCATGACCCTAGTTTTCTGCACGAAGTGACCGAGTGGCAGGCCACATCCCCTGCCCAGGTGGCCGGTCCCTCCCAGCCCCCCAGGAGATGGGAAGCCTTCCCTCCCAGCAGAACCGCACGTAGACGCACCTGCCCTGGAACATGGAGCATAGCTCGTGACAGAGAGACCAGGTTAGTCCAAGCAGCTCTTCCTGACACACAGGAGGGAGGACCTGGCGAGGAAATTGGTGAATGTTTGAGAAACAGGTCTTCCTGCTCATAACCTACAAATACTCTGTGTTCCTCACGGGGGCGGGTCCCAGATTCTTACTACTGTTCGGTTTAACATTAACGACAATGATTAAACCGCCATCAGAGGCACCCTGGGAGAGCTCACCGTGCGGAGCCCACGTCCCCCTGGACGTTAGGGGCGATAGTGAGCCCGCAAACACCGTGCAGCCTGTGCTCCTGGGCCTGGGACACCCTGGGACTCCGCAGGATTTCCGTAAGAAGTCGGGAATGGGGACGCACTGAAGGTCAGTCTTCCCCCGCGGCCCCTCAGCCTCCTGCTAGCATCAGCGGCCGGCGCGGCCCCCGGCTAGGGGTTCCTGTGCTGACTCTGCTCTGGGATCCTGTCTTTAGTGTCGTGGTTCCCGTGTGCTTGGTGTTTGCCCCATAAGCAGTATGATGAACAGCTACTTAGCCGGAAGGAGTAGTCCCGAGATAATTAAGTATCCACGGGTCACGATCCCAATGACCCTCAGCTGGGCCTTAATGTGCTCACACCGTCTTGTCACTTGTAGGGAATCCTTACTCTCCGTGAAATCAGATTGCTTTGGGGTATCGGTTACTTGGCGAGCATAACTCTGGATGACCTGCTGTCAGGACTGGCGATGGTTTGGTGGTGGTCTAAGCACTTGGACCAAGTATCCAGGGGTCCGTCAGCTCCCTTTCCAGGCCCCCCTGTGTCCGCTGTGCCCGGCTCGCTTCCCTTCCTTCCCTGGGGCTGTTCCCAGGAGGATGACCATGAAAACTGATGGCGTCCTTGGGATAATGAGCCTCACGGACGTTAGCCCTGGACGTCCCCCCCCCAAGGTCACTTCGGGCAGCCCCTTCATTTTGCAGGGGGCAGCCGACTCCCGGGTGCGGGCAGGGACCTGCTCTGCGTCACATGGCAAATTAAATTCAAGGAGCGGGGGAAACGCCGTCCCCGTGGCTCCTCGCGGATCCACCTGCCACTACCATGGAACCAACTGCCGGCATCTCCACCCCAAACCCGGACTCCCAACTGTGCGGTGGCTGTTTGGGAGCATCTGACCGCTTCCCGCGGGGGGAGCCGGGCCCCATCCTCGCTGGGCATGTCCATCGCCCGTGAGCCTCACCCCTGAGCGCCCCGACGGGAGCCCGGGCCTCGGTGGGGCTGGACACCTGCCCAGACCTCTTCTGAGCACTTGTCCGGGAATGCGCCGTTTTCCTTGGCCGACAGCACCGCCTGCTGGGCGCGACGGGGAGCACAACCCGTCCCCGCTGCTTTTCTCTGACGGGCCCCAGGCGCTTCAACGGCCGGCTTGGAAGAATTCCTCTTTGGCTCCAGCGTGAGGAACTGGTGCCACGTCCAAGGCAGCCGCTTACTGTACCTGCTTTATTTGGGAGTTAAACGCCTGGGGAGGGACAGGATGTGGCAAACCTCGCCCCCGAAGGCGACCGCGGGGAAGGATGGCAAAAACCGTCAGAAATAGAAATAAAAGACTTATCAAAACATTGTGTAGGGGCACCTGGATGGCTCAGTCGGTTAAGAGTCTGCCTTTGGCTCAGGTCCTGATCCCAGGGTCCCGGGATCGAGTCCCGCGTCGGGCTCCCTGCTCCGCGGGAAGCCTGCTTCTCCCTCTCCCACTCCCCCTGCTTGTTCCCTCTCTCGCTGCGACTCTCTCTGTCAAAAAAAAAAAAAAAAAATGTGTAATGTGTTTTTGCACAACAAAGTACCTCTGTCCTTTTTTATTTAAAGTTCACCTTGTAGTGACTTCTGGCCGAGGCGGTGTGCACTCAGCAGCCGGGTCCAGCCGCCCTGAGGACAGCGTCTGCCTGGGGCCTGGGTTAGCCCCAGGGAGATCACGTGCTGTGCAGTGTGAAGGGTGAATCAGAATACGATTCAATCTATCCATGGGGCAAGCATGTAAGACTAAGCACTGGCACCGATTTCTTTATAAAATGTGATTCCAGGGAAATTTTGCTATATTTGTTTTTATTAATGTAGATTTTTTTAAAAATTGGAGAAATCACGTCATATTATAGACCTATTTCCAAAAATCCAGGCAGAATGAAGGGTTTGGTTTCCAGTGATGACAGGCTGGGGGTTTTACTGCAGCTGCTTTTGGTGCAAAAGCAAAAGACAATTAATCTACACGGCAGCCCCCCCGCCCCCAGAGCAGAAAGGCTGGTGGGTGCTGCAACCTCTCAGATTCTGGAAGACCAAAGACCAGGGCAGCAGGTGCATCTGCTCAACCTCCCCATGCCCTCCCAAACTGAGATACTCTCTAGCAACAGCTAGCTGGAGCTTGGGAAGGAGCCTGCTTCCTCTGTCCTTGTAGACACACCTGCCCCTGGCTGACCTTGTGACCAGCCCAGGTCTCTGTAAGGTGCAGAGTGCGTTTCCGAGGTTCAGCAGCAAGCCTGCGTGACAGAGACCCACCCCAAGGAAGGTCCTCACCCGCACTACACCCGGAAGCCTGGGTGGTTAAGGAAGGAGCCACCGAGCCCACAGTCCACGAGAGAGGGTTCCACACGACCCAGCACGCTTAGAGCTGGGCTTTCAGGACTGAGCAGGACGTCTCTCAGGTGAGCAGCCTCCAACCACCGATCTCGGTAATTAACTGAATCTTGAGGCAGAGTCCAGAGATGGGCACGCTTGCTCTTCTCGAGCAAAGCCTGATTCGGACGTTGCTTCCGAGAACAACTCACACTGAACAGGAGCGCGAGGGAAACACAGGTTGATCAAACCTGGTCTCCATGCAAGGAATCAATGCCACCCACTTCTCTAAACCGTCCGTGTCTGCCAGGAAATGGAGACGGATTTGTCCCTAGACATCCTTAGTGCGGTCATGGAATAACCTTTGGTCTGACTCAAGGCTCTAGCCCAAGGCCTGGGGTTACCCGCAGGGTGTGGGTCAAGACACCAGCCACAGCGCCGGGGCCCTGTGCTTGAGGGGCAGGCAGCTCCCATCGGGGGCCGGGCTGGGGGAGGCCACGCCGGAGGAGGGGGGGAGGTGGGAGTGGATCCCCAGCCCCCAGCAGTAAGATTTTTGGCCGGATTCATTTCCTTGTGGGGGTAGGACCGAGAGCAGTTTCAGGTTCCGGAGAAAAAGGGTTGACTTTCTGGAGTTTTGGTGTGTGTCCATTGGTTATGTGGGATTTTTTGTCTGGGTTGGTTTTTTTTGTCTGTGCTTGTTTCTGTGGCCAGCCAGAGCATGCCGACGGCTAGGCGAGTCCCGCTCCTGAGGCGGGTCACAGCCGGGCTGTGCTGACAAGGGGAGTGACAGCGCGTCTGCAGACTGGTGTCCGTGGGGCCGCACGGTCACGGGGCCCTCCCCGCGCCGTATGTCACTGAGTAGAAGCAGGTCACAGTTCCCCCCACGCTCGAGGTGGGGACCAGAAGGTGGGCGTGGGGCCGTCCTGCCTGCCCCCCACCCCAGGGCCTTCAAGTTTGAGTTTGTGATGCTGGAGGGTGAGAGCCAAGCTGCAAGCCCAGATTTGCTGGGGACGAGTCCCTAAACCGCCCACCACTGTCCTCGTGAACTGGCCTCTCCCCAGTGAGAGAAGAAGAAATGACGGGTTCCGGCTCCACCGTGGACGAGTCGCCCAGGCCTGTGAGCAGGGACATCGCGCACCTTCATTTGGGCCAAGGACTCAGGCAGAGCCAGCAGATGTCTGCACGGCCCTGTCCTCTATGACATCCGCCCCGCTGTGCACAGATCCAACAGGTGAGGCCGCCCCCGTCCTAACCGCGGGGTGCTGGGCCGTCCCCGTCCTGACCGCGGGGTGCCCAGCTTCCCGTTGGTGGCTTGGGGCTGGCGTGGGGGTATTTCATCGGGAGGGTACTGACAGCCAGGGAGGCGTCTGTAGGAGCAGGTGGAGTTGGCAAGAGCTGAGTGGATCTGCACGGACTCTGGGATGTGCAGCCTGGCTTGTACAACCAGAGAGGTTGGCCCTCAGAGCGTCGGACTCATCCCTGCACCAAGTGTCGCTGCCTGGACCACAGGGTGTGAGTGTTGGATGAGGTAGCGAATGAATGCAGTCAGGGGACCGTGGCGGGGCTGGGGGCAGGCTGTCTTTCCAGTGGGTTCCATAAAGAAGTGCTAGAACAGTTTCTCTCAGGAGAAGGCCCCCACAGTGGGCGCGTGGGAATTCGGCAGGCCTGAATCACACGAGCACCGGGACGGAAATGGCGGCGGTGGGCCTGTCCCGGCTGCTCCAGGCTCAGGTCGCCCCGCCGGACCCCAGCTCCAGGGATGCAGTTCATCCAAACACAACAGAATTTTCTGCACAAATTGAATTGCTCGGAGCTTCAGGGTCGCACTCAGTATGCACATCAGGACGCTGTTTCTCCAGAACGTCTTCATCCTCTTTCCCAGGGAGCGCTAGACCGCTCAAAACTCTGCTCAAAGCTTTTGGGCCACGTATCCCAGACGTTCGTGCCCGGGGGGACGGCGTTTGCTGGGGTTCTGTGTACTTTTATAATATACTTGTTTTTCCCTCCTTTCAAGAGGGGAAATATACATAACAGAGCATCCACAACATTCAGTTGATTTTGTTTTACTTATTTTCAGCCTTAATTACTTCATTAGCAAACACTCGAACTGCAGTAGTCTCATGGGTGGTTGGGGACAATCTTCCTCATGTTAAATTACATACTACATAATTTTCTTTATATCACACTGGGACGCTATGCTGATTTGTCAGTTGCATGTGTGGATAAGCTCTTTGATCGGTCAGATTTGTCTGAGGACAGCAAAGAAGCACCAGGACAAGGCACCTGCCGTCACAAGAGGGGGGCGCATGCTCGAGGCTGGACGTCCGAGCCCTGACTCTCGCTAATGTAGAAATGACTGCCGAGACGCCTCAGAGCAAGCTGTCACAGGGGAAACGGCACAGAGGGCAGGGGGAGTTTGGGGTCCCAGCACCACACTGGCCGAGGGCCGCCACTTCCCCAGAGCCCCGAGGAGTAAGCCGGCCCCCTGGACAGCATCCCGTCTTCCCAAAGCTTGCGGTCTGGAACATGAGGAAAACGTCTTCCCGAAAAGCCCTTGGGAAGGGAAATTCCCATGAAGCAGGACGCAGTGAGCACATCCGGACTCCCCACGTGGAGGTTCTGTTTCGGAGCCAAGGAAGCAGCTCTCTCCCGGGGGAGATGCTTTTTCAGAAGAATGTGGGCGGCAGCGTCACGTCCGTCATCAACGCCGCGGCCGGCGAGGCCCCGTCACCTTTCTGGCCTTCGAGAGCCACGGTGCTCGGAAACCACGTGGGTGAGGGCGGAGGACGCCGGGCCTGAAGCTGGAGGTCAGAACAAGGACGTCCAGGAGCTGGGACGCGGGGTCCGGTGAACAGAGGGCCCCGCGGTGCCCCCCACCCCCCCGAAGCCTCGGCTCCCAGCAACACCCCCCACGGGCGGCAGAAACGCGCGGCCTTGCTGCTTGACCCAGGGACTCACTACCAAACACATTTTTAAAAGTAGCAAATCTTTCTGAGAATTTTATACGGGCTCCGACCTCCCCCACACACGCCCAAAGTAAGATGTAATTTAGAAAATAGGCAAAGTTTTGAACCCATTTCACTGCATTACATTCGAAATTGATGTCCGTGATGTAGACAGAATACAAAAACCACCTGGACAAAGACGCCCCGTTTTCCCTCATGGACATTCAACCATCCCAGAAATAAGTTTAAATAAACTCTAAGATGGACGGATAGGACAGAAGGTAAATGTTTTCTCGAGATGGACGTTTAAGGAGACGCTGTATTCCCTGCACACGGGCGGCTGGAGCAGTGTTGGTGCCCGTGACGGCCGCCCACGGGCCGCCCGTCCTGGAAGCGGGTTCCCAGGCCTCCCGCGTCACCGCGTCCGCTGGGAACAACATGCTCGCGGCCAAACAGGCCCAGTCAGACGTTCTCCGTCGAGGGCCACGCTGTAAACGTCTTGGGCTTAGCGGATGCCGTGGTCTCTGCCAAGTGGCCGTGCCCAAGTGGTGAGATGAAATTTCATCTCCAACAGGCAGCATGCGGGTTTGGGGGGACCGGTCCCTGCTGTGGAGCCCTCCGGGCCCGCAGCTCACAGTGTGGACTTGCTCCGTGGCTGGGGCTTGTGGGGCTTCGCCCTCGGGCCCCAAGCCCAGGGAGGGGGCTTGCAGTCCGCCCGTGACACGCCGGGAGCCCCGTGTCCGCCAGCCGTCCTGCAGGGACAAGGCCCTCCCCCGGGAAGCAGGCGGTGAGCGGCAGAGCTGCTCAGTGAAACCCGGCCGGCCCTGCTCGGCGGCCAGACCCGAGGAAGGAGGCGCCCCTGGACACGACTGCCCCTGACAGGAGCCACAGGGGCGCTGGCGGCCGGGCTGTGGCCCGGGCTGAGTCGGTGCTCGGATCCGGGACGGCCTGTCCATCCCGGGCCGGAAGCCCACGTCCACAGTGAGGCCCCATTAGCAGGGGACAGGCCCAGCTCGCCCATGGGAAGAGGACAGGACTCTGGGGGCAGGCGGCCTTCAGCCAGCCCTGGGGACAGTGACCCTTTGCAGAGGGGAGAGGGCGGAGCGTCACCCTGGGCCTCGGTCCGCCCTGCTGGCCTCCACCCCTCCCGCAGCCTCCTCTCTGCACGCCCTGCCCTCGCCCTGGCCTCAAGGCTCAGAGCCCCGCTCCCACGTCTCCTGCTCACCTGTCACCCAAGTCCCCCGCCAGTGACCAAACGGACGTGACTGTGTCAGAGGTGCCCACAGCCCCTCAGCCTCCTCTCAGGGTGTCCCCAGAGCTGCCACAGGGGGAGCTGTCCTTCCCCTCCTGCCCCACCCAGCCCTGCCCCACCCAGCCCTGCCCCGAGGAGCCCTGGCCACACGAGACTGAGTCCCCGGCCGGCACGGAAGCACACGGTTCCAGTAGACACATGATGTTTTCTCATGGGACGTTCTCGTGGAGTCTGAGCACCTACTTTACCACAAACGTCGTCATCAGAGTTGTTTTCATCAGGAGCCCGAGGGGAGGTGGGAGGGGCAGGTGAGGCCGTCAGGACGGGCTGGGTCGCCAGGGCCCACGTGCCCCCACTGAAGGGCCTTCCGAGAATGCATCGTCTTCCTCCCACCCAGCCAGGAGAGCCCCTCACACGTGGAGAGGTGCTTGTCCCTCTCCAGAGGGTAAGGTCTGTCTGCAGAGCCCCTGAGGCAGAGCGGGAGGCCATGCTCCCAGCACGGGGCCACCACACGGTGCGTGGCCCACGACCCAGGCCTCCCCGGGCTCCCCCGCCTCCGCCCGGGCAGGACGCCAGGCGTTCGCAGCCTCTCTTGGCCATTTCCGCTCAGGGCGGGGGAGGCCAGAGGGGAGGGCGAGTTGCTGGCTCCTCCAGCCACAGACCTGGCAAAGCAGCCGGAAGCACTCCCACCTGCTCCCAGGCGGGGGCTTTGTGCTGGAACCCGGGGCCTCTGCCGCTCGCGGCCCTCGGGAGGGACAGTGGAAGGAAGGTGCCGAGGCGGGTGAGGAGAGCATCCCGGGCTTTCTGGCGCACGGGGGGTGATTTGATGCTTGGGGCCCTCACGCTCCCACGGGGTCTTTAATGTGAGCGGGCAGGCGGGGACGGGGGGCACGACGCCCGGTGCTCGCCCTGGTCCTGCCCACCCCGCGCCCTGTGCTCACTCACGCATGACAGCGACGGCGGGAGTGCGGAGGTGTGCGGGCCGCGTGCTTGCGTTCAGTGATTCGCTCTTAGGGCAGCAAACGCACATAGAGGCAGGAATGGCTTCATCCCGGTTCGCACAAGAGGAAACCGAGGCACAGGAAGATGCACGACTTTCCCAAACCCACAGAGATGAAAGTGGTGAGGTCAGTCCAGGCCCTGCTCTCAACACCTCCCCTTCCCTTCTGGAAGGTTCTGCAATCAATGTTGAGGCCTGCCCACTCCGGGGAGTATATGGGTCAACACCGAGTGGACCTTGAATTCACTTTTGCTGCGACGGGATGCGTGTGTCGTCCCCAAGGCTGGCCCCGCGGAGGAGACAGCTTTCCTGCGGGAGGAAGAGCCCCAGGCCCTGTCAGCGGCTGCTCTGGGCCCTCGCCCACCAACACTGGATGGCGTTGCCCGGGCGTGGCCCTCGCTGTGGCTCCTGAGCCATTCCCACCTGGGGGCCCCTCACCCGGCCAGCATGCACCGCTGCTCGGAGGAAAAGAGCATCCTGGTCGAGGGCGGGAGCGCGCACACTGAGGAGCTGCGGACCCCACGGGACGGAGCGCCTCTCACGGTCAGGACACCGGGATTTTTCTCAGGACCCCTCTGTCCAGAGTGGCCTCCTTCCCTTCCTTCCCTGGATGGCCTGTAAGGGTCAGGTCATGCCTTTTCTCGTCTGAATCTCCCACCTGGCTGCTCCTCTATTTCCTACAGATGCTGTGTCTCCCTGAGGCAGCAGGTGTCTGCACGCCTGCCTCCCTTGCTGTCCAGATGGTCAGTCCTCCAGCGCGGGGGTCACCAACCGGCACCTTGGAGTCCCGTGTCCGGAACGTGGCTGCGGTGGGTGCTCAGATTCGCTGAAGACACAGAGCAGAGAGCGCCGGGGCCTGGAAAGGGCTCCACCGGTTTCCAGTGTTGGCGAGGTTTCTCCTTTGGGACAGCCCTGTTTGGTGCTGCTCTGGGTTTTGGATGGAGGGTGGGGTACTGAGTACGGGCTCCTTCCCTCCCTCCCCCGCCCCCCTCCCGCCCTTTCCCAGCCGCCAGGCCCACTTAGCGCTGGCAAGCCAGAGCGGCCGGAACGGGGCCCACACCCTGTCCCCAGGAGACATGACGCCCACCCTGGGTTCTGTGTCTGTGGCCTCGATTACCCAACGCCAGCGGGTGCAGAAAATGCACCTGCGTGCCCATGAGGTCTTTGGGTTAGAGTGGCTGGGGCAGGGGGCTTGCATCTGTGCCCGCCTGGGCCTCAGCTGGGAGCCCCCAGGGCTGTGCCCGGGACGGCAGAGGGCTGTGCCCGGGGCTGGGCTTCCACCCGGCAGGGGCGCTGAGGCTGGCTCGCCCAACTCCTGCTTTTCCAGATCTGTGAGCTGCTTGGTGTCAGAGTGAAATCGGGATCCCCCCATCTGAGAGTTGGTTGTGAGCACTGACCAGCACCCCATTCCGTGGGGCTGCTGCGTCCTGGCTTTGGGCCTTGGGCAGGAGGCTTTGCTTTTCTGAGTGTGCTTTGCTCATCAGCAGATTCCAGATGAAGAGCCGCAGTGCAGGCGTGTGGGGGGCCGAGGACGGTGCTGGTGCAGCATCCTCTGGGCTTGGTGTGTGTGCATCCAGCAAGCATCCGCTGGGGGCCCCGAGGCGGCTTCCTCACGGCACCACGCTGGCCTGCAGACGCCGGCCTAAAACCTGGCCCTGCTGAAAATGAAAACATACGCTGGAAAAGCTATTTTCCTAGAGGGTGGAGAAGGCTCCACGAGATTTTCCACAGACCTACGGAATCGGTCTTCCAGCCTCTGGAGCTCGCTCCGGGTCACGCCGGAAGCCTGCGGCTCTCATCGGAGCAGCCCCCGCTCCCTGGGAATGTGGTTGCGCCGGCTCTGGGCGCGCCGACATCCGGCGGCCAGGTGGCCCCAGGGCGCTGGGCGTGCGGCGGGGACCAGGGCGGCTCTGTCCTCTGCAGAAGCGTCTCCGCCGGCCCAGGCCAGAGGTGAGCGCTCCGCTTGTCCCAGCGTGCCCACCGCGGTCGGAGAGGAAGGGGCTCTGCAACGTGAGACAGGGCTTCCTAAACTCCAGCTGAGCAGAGAGCGCGCGTGTCCCTCAGTGTGAGCAGGAGGCTCCGAGGAAGAGGTCTGAGGAGGTCCTCGTCTTGGTGCTTTTCCTCAGGTCGCCTGCCCACCCACATCACGTTTCCTAGCTCTCCTGGCCATGCTGCAGGCCCCGCCTCCCGCCACCTGGACGCACCCGCACCTGCAGGACCAGGCCCACGTCCACGGTGACGTGACGCCCCGACGTCACGAGGCTTCGCCGGCTCAGCATCGCCTGTGGGGCACAGGCATTGGGTATCTAATTGTTAGGGGACAAGGCTATTTTGGATGAAAAAATATTCCTTAAAGATCATCATCGGCTAGCAGGGACCACAGAAATGGAGGGACAGTCCGGAGCTATGGTAGTGTGGGTTTGCAGCCGGAAAACAAAGGGTTTGGATGGACAGGAGGGTGAAATGCCAGCTTTGTCATACCTGTCACTTCCTAGAACCATCAAGGGTCTGAATGGGCGTGTGTGTCACTGAATTTATGGGGAAACCACATGCCACGTGGGAGGTGAGCATCGGCAGCCGGCCTCCCGCGACAGGCCTGCTAGGCCCCGCGTGCCCCCGCTCGGTCCTGGGAGAGGCGGGAGGGCCCGGCCACAGCAGGTAAAGCTCTGGGGATGTTACACCTGATGAAAGAAGACAATTCGGGTGAACAGAAAACTTTATTTTGCTTCAGGAGGCAGACGGAGAACCGCAGAACGGGGCAGAGGTCGGGAGGCAAGCGCGGTAAAGAGCAGAGGCGGGGAGCCACACAGGAGGCATCTGGCTGCCGGGGCGCACCCGGCCTTGTGGCGCGCTCTCAGGGACACGCTTCCCTTTGTGCTCCATCCTCGGCCTAGAGACTTATCGCAACGGGGACAGCTTCATCCCGATGGGTTCAGAAACCTCTGGAAGTTTCCAAGGAGGACCAACGCCTGCTGCGAGCAGGTGGGCGTGCAGGAGGGTCTGGAGCCAGGATGCGGGGCCCACGTGGAGCCGAGCTTGCTCCCAGAACGCGCTAGAAGGCGCACACGGGCGGTCATCGCTCAGCTGTGCCGTCACTGCGGGAAAGTTCAGGCAGGCGCGCCCCGAGCCCCCAGGGGACCTGGGGCCATTTGGGTCGTCCTGCAGGGGCCGCAGACACGGCTCCTCCAGACTCAGCGTGGGGCCATGACCCCGGCCACGGCGACAGCGTCACGTGCTCGAGCCACTCCACCGCGTGTGCGAGGCTCCAGGCGCCGGCGGGCTGGTGTGCTTCCTCACTCGTCCGCGTTCCCAGAGCCTCGGACACTGGACAGACCCCGTCAAACCCGCCCACCCCGGGCCCTGGGCCCTAGAACGCCTCCCTGAGAAAAGAGAGTTGTCTCAACTGCCACGCGCTTTCTGTTGCAGCACTGAAACCCATTGTCCCCAGCCCCTCGCTGGAAAACGATCTTCCCTTGGAAATGCTCTGGACGACACGGTTAGTGAGCAGTCTCTCTTACGGTTTGTGGTTTCCCCGAGGGGAGAGCTTCCCACGGCTGTGAGCCGGCTCTCGTCCAGCCAAAGTGTGTGCACGGCGCTCCAACTGTGTCCGCGCTCGGGGTCCCCGTGCACCCAGGCCTGTCCGCTGAGAGACCAGCTCCTGGACCGGGGCCCCTCGGCGGTGCCGGCTGCATCGGGTCGGCCCACCGACGCCAGCCACACCCGTGTGAGGTGCCCCGTCTGCCGATGCGCCGGGCCGGCCGGGAGTCCGCCAAGGGTGAGACCCCCAACCGCACAGACGCCGGAAACCGCTCTTCCCCTCACAGCAACACACACACGCTGCTCCTGGGTCTGAGAGGAGACGTGTCCCTGGCCCGTCCAGCCGCACGCTCCCCATGACCGTCCCCGACCGTCCTCCTCCTGCTCATTGCTGAAGTTTGTGACCCCACATCACCACGCCCACAGTCGCTGAGCAGCACAGAGCCGCGGGGAGCGCTGGCGGCCCGTGCGTGCGTCCCGGCTGAGGGGACAGGGCCACGCTCTGCCTTTGGGTTTCAGCTCCTCCTGCAAACAAAGGCCTTTTCCACAGTCCACTTCGTGCCGTGGCTTTTGTGGGTTGTTTTTTTTTTGCAATTTTGTGCTTGTTGGTGGTGATTTCTCAGGTTAAAATGGCCCCCAAGCCCAGTGGTGAAGTGCGGTCTGGTGGTTCTGGGTGCAGAAGGCTGTGTTGTGCCTCAGGAGAAATCCACGTGTTAGACGCGCTTCCTTCAGGCGAGAGCGCTGTTGGCCGTGAGTTCCACGTTAACGAATCGGTGATCTGTACTAAATACGGAGCCTTTAAACAGAAACACACATCGAGCAGGTACTGTGTTAACCTGTGGATGAGCGTGGCCAGAGGCTGGCGGGCCTTCCTCCCCCGGGCGCGGCTGACCTGTGTTCTGTGTTTGCAGACGTTCTAGAACATGGGCACTCGGTGCGCCCGCTGTGAAGCTGGGGGTGACACAGCCGTGCGGCCCGGAGTCTGTTCGCTGATCAGCACGCAAGCGTCCCTTCCAGCAGCAGGACTGAGTTGAGGCTCCACGTACAAACCCATGGGCTGCAGCCCTTCTGCAGGAAAGCACCCTGGCGTCGCCCGCCGCACACTCTGGGTTGCGCCTTGATGTACAAACCCCAAGCGGAGATCAGGAAAGTGGGGTCCTGGGGACAAGGACACCGTGACCCTGGTAACCAAAAGGAAGGGGAAATCTCCAGTTTCTTCACTCGGTCTGCACGAGCGAGCCAGGGCCTGGGGTGGCGTCCTCCTCGGCAGCGTGACCCCGTCACTATCCCCACAAGAGGTTCCCCGCGATCACAGGAACAACACGCTTCCTAAGCTCTCTTCATTGCTCACTCCTACGGGCTTCGCTTACAAGACCCAGAGCGGGCTTGATTTAATTTTATGAACTTTGTATGGAATTAATACTGAGAAATGAGCAATTGGCACAAGTTTTTGGAAATTCTGAGACACAGAACATAAATAATCACAGCCAGCTTGCAACAGAGACATGGCCCTAGAAGGGCAGGAAGGCGGACGCAGGACGGGCATGGACCACATGGGATTCAGAATGTTAGAAAGGGACTCACTCCTGAATTCTGTGTGGGCAGCGGGTCACAGAAAGGTGGCCCTGTGGCTGGGGAGGGACGCTGTCTGTGGCTGGGCTCTCCGGGGGGTGGCAGTGTGCGGCCGGACCTGAGCTCAGGGGAGGGGTCTGGGCTGGAGAAACGCCTGGGGGAGCCATCCGAGTGGCTGTGCCTGACATTCCCGCCTCCGCTCCCCACAGGGAAACGGGATTTTGGCCGGCGCCACACGGAGCCAAGGCCCCGCCGCTGGTCGGTCAGGGAGCCTCAGGATGTGCGGACACTGCGCACGGTCGATAAGAACTGGCCTGGCCTGCTTGTGTGAAGGCGGCCATGGCACGAGACGGCAGCAACCTCTCATCTGGTCCCCAGAAGTTCCTGCGGCGTCCCGACGGATGGGGCCTCAGGCCTGGGAGAGCAATAGCGACTGGAGACACATCTGGGGAGGGAGGGGGACGCCCCCCTGATGCGTGCAGAAGCACCTAGAAACTGGCGCCAACAGCCCACGTGGGTGCTTCCAGGATTAATTTTAAGCCCAAATTGCTCCAGATGTCACCAAACACAAGCACTTCCCAGGACGCAAATGCAAGGCTTCCTAACAGCAACAGTGTCCTGGCTGGAAGGGTCTAGAACCTGATGGGAACAGAGACATCGACTCCTGGCTTATGGACAGTTCAGATCACTGAGGAATACTTAGGAATAATTCCAGGAAATCAGATTTCCATGCAGGAAACTCCGGGCAAATCTGGAGGAAACACCTTTCAGTTTGGTCAGACTCACTGGAGATGGACCACAGGGCAGATGTCATGTTAAAGGCAGCAGAAGACGAAAACAAAAAAGGTTCAGGGTAAAATAACGTAACAAATGCGTGAAGTCCACATGGCCAGCAGTGACCCTGGTGCTTGACAAACGTCGTATGTTGTTCCTGTAACTTTCCTGCAAGTCGCATGCGATGTGGCTAAATGCGTGGGATTTACTGACGCCACGACCCTTGAGACGCAGCCGTGGTGGGACCAGGCCGGCCCCCCTGCACGTCCCCTGGGGCCCCAGCTCGCCGAGCATGACCAGCCCCCTGGCAGCCTCTTGTGCTGTGAGAAACGGGCCTCCTCTGGCTCCAGGCGTGGGTTTGCGTAACACCTGCTGTACTCCTAGAGACCCCAAAAGTGACTGACCCCACCCAGCCAGCGGCCACTTTCCCTGGGGGTTGTCCACAGGGCCTGCACCTGGGGCCACTGGGCTCTTCGCGGGTGGAGCAGGTGACGCGCCCCGGATGCCCACCAGGAGTCACGTTCCAGTGGAGCCGGAGAGGCTAAGCCAGTGGAGAGGGAAGCCGAGGTCGGAGCCCTGACGCCATGGGCTGTGTCCCCCACCGTCCATTGCCCAACTGCCAAGCCAAGGGGGGAGCCAACACCTAATGCTGTCTCGCTTAATGAGGAAGGTACTATCTTCCCCCATTTCACACGAGGAGAAAGTGAACCCAAACAGATGCCCTGCCCAAAGTCGTGCAAGCTGCTCTTAGAAGGAAACTCGACGCAAATGTCGGGTTTCCTCTACGCAGTGCTGGCCGTTTCAGTGAAGAAGGAGAAAAGGAAGCCTCTTGAGTTGGTGCCTCAGAAATGTTTGCAGAAAATGCTGGAAATACCCGAGGATCGGAGGATCCGGGTGCCCAGGCTGGACCAGAGCCCGAGGTCCAGGACGGAAGACACTGGGTTGAGGGTAGATTTGGTAGATTTACTTTGCGCCAAGTGGTTAGCTTTGTGTTGTCACCATTTTTTTTTTTTTTTTTTAAGCAGGCTGCATGCCCAGCGAGGAGCCTGATGTGGGGCTCAAACTCACGACCCTGAGATCAAGACCTGAGCTGAGATCAAGAGTCAATGTTCAACTGACCGAGCCACCCAGGTGCCCCAAGTTGTCAACATTTTATTGAGAAACAATAAAAAACTTACAAACAACCGTATATTAAAATTATTATTTTACTACAGAGAAAACATTAAAACTTAAATAGAACTTAAAAACTGTGACCATTTTTGGATCTTAGAAACAAAACTGACCGGTCCCCATGTGTCACAGTCTCTGAAAGCCAACCCGGCCCATAGAGAGAAGTCAGTGTGTCCAGAGCCTCGGGGTCATCAGCATAGAAACTCCCTGTCTCCACTTTGTCACGCAGAGACCCTCAGGGACAACTGGGGGACCCCAGCTGCTTCCTGGGAAGACGGGAGGGACACCAGTGACGAAGGCAGGCGGTGGGCGGGCTGGACCATTCAGGGAAACCGAGGCACGAGGGGTACAGACCACCAGAACGTGGGCTGGAGCTCTGGGTCTGTGTCTTCCTTCCTTTGATACATGAAATCACTTCTTCTTTTTACAACCTATATTGTTTCCCACAGCTGCTACAGCAGATGATCACAAACTAGGTGGCTTTAAACAAAAGGAACTTACCCTCTCGCGCTCTGGAAGCTGGAAGTCCAAAATCAAGGTGTGGGCGGGGCAGGGCAGGGCCACGTCCGTCCTTCCTGGGCTTGTGGTCGCGTCCTCTGCCTGCACATGGCCTCCTCCCTGCGTCTCTGTCTGTCCTCTTCTGCCTCATAAGGATGCTGTCAGATTTAGGGCCATCCCAATGTAGTACAAATGCATCCTATCCTTCCCTTAATTACATCTGCAAAGGCCCTTTTTGCTAATGAAGTCACTAATAAGGTCCAGGGGGACGTGGATTTGGGAGGCACGTTCGGCCCACCGCGCCTCCTTCAGTAGCCCCCTCTGCTCTGAAGATAGTCTGAGACCCTTGGCACGGCATCCAAGGGTCTGCGTGCTCTGCCGGCCCCCAGGCCTGTCCCGGGCCCTGTCTTAGGTCAGACACGGGGGCCTCCTGGCCCTTCCTCCCACGTGCCACGCTTGTCCTGCTGCAGGACCGTCCTCCTGCTCCCGCCACTCCACTGTCTCATGAACCCTTCCCTTCCGATCCGCTTATTCGTATTATTATGTTATTGGTGACGTCTTCCCAGGATCGTGAGTCCATGAGGACAAGAGGCTGGCCCCCGCGCCCACCCTTGGTCTGCAGCATATCCGTGGGGCAGGTGCAGAGCGCGAGCTCACTGTCCTGTCCGCGCACAGCTCAGGGGCAGACCACACCTTCGGAAGGTCTTGCTCTACGGCTAACAGCCCCTGCTTACTCGTGCTCCGTCCTCAACTAAACGTGAACCAGAAAAGCTTTGTGGGGCCCGTGCTCGGCAGCCAGCATGAACACCGACTGAACTGCCCTCGCTGCCTTACTAACCGGGCTCCTGCCCAGCACGTGGACCCCCTCAGGTCATTGCTACCAAGACGAATGCCCTACCATGTGCTTCTACATAAACCCCCGATGGCAGCTTTATGTCACGTGCTTTGTCTTTCCTCAAAAAAAAACAGGGGTTGAATTAAAAAAATCAGTTCTACTGACGGTGCCGTGAGTTGCAGGGGGACGGGGCTCTCCCTGCGTTCCCAGACCATCCCTGGTGCCCAGCGGGTCTCCAGCCGTGTGGTCAGCCTGGGGGGGACTGAGGGCCACCCCACGGACAGATCCCACAGCCCCTTGCCGGGGAGCTGACGCCAATGAGAAGGGGCTCAGTGGCTGGGGAGGCCACAGACCTGCCCCTCCCACCGCCCTCGTTGCCTCAACCCTAACGGGGGTTCTTCTAGGCCAGCCTCACCCGCACGCCCAGCCGGCCCCTCTTCTGCGCCCCCCCCCCCCGGAAGCTCCATTCCCGGCCCCGCCCCCAGCAGGCCCCTCTCCTCGGCCTCAGCCCAGCCCCCGCTCCAGGGAGCTGGTACAGCCCCTCCCCCAGGGGAGACCCCTGTCCCCAGGCCCCTGGGCACCAGCTCACTGCCCGCGGGGCCTGTGCTCATCGGTGGGGAGGGACAGTGCCCTTCGGCGCCAGGGCCTCAGGCGGGGCTCCATCAACGTTCGCAGGGAGCAAAGAGCACACAAGTGAACACCGCACCGTAAGGCTCTGCTCCGACCCGCACGGACCAGCCAAACACGAGCACGAGAAACCAGTGTTGGCGTCTGCTCTTCACACAGGCACACGTGCTCCCCCCGGAATTCCCAGACCCGGCCCCCCTCGGGGCTGCGAGGCATCCTGCCCGGGAGGGCCGGGGGGGCTCGGGGTCAGGCAGCGACGGGCGGGGCTCGCATGCGGCCCCCGCTGCAGGAGGAGGATGAGGGGCAGCGCCGAGGAGGTGGATGGTGTCCAGTCCCTGTGCTCACACTGCAGAAACAGGCCGTTCCCAGGAAGATGGAAACTATGCAACGAGGAAAGCAGACCGTCCCTAATTTACAGCCCAGGGGCAGGAAGCGCTGGACAGCTGGGGGCACTCCGAGTCCACCGGGGGGGCGGTCCCTCGGTCGGGGGTGTCCCGCGCAGAATCTGAGCGAGGTGTCCCAGGTGCCCCGTGCAAGGTGTTCCCTGGTCTGGTCACCTCTCCAGGCCCCATACTACCGAGGAGGGCCGGCCCAGCTCGGGGACCTCGGGGCCCTGAGCCAAATGCAAAGTGAAGATACCTCAAAGCTGCCGTCTGAAGTCGGACGCATCACTGGACTTCCCTCCACCTGCTGCCCAGCTGGGGAGCCTTCGGGGGCCTCATGCCGGGGACTCTGCAGCCTCCCCTTCCCACCATGGGGTAGGTAACGGCCTGGCTCGACGGGCTCATGGCCCCTTGGGTTTGGGGAATCCCAGCGAACGACGCCGTGACATTGTCACCTACAGACAGAGCACTGTGTGCATGGGTGGTTATGCTGGGCGCAAAACTTACCAGGACAGACACCAGGAGGGGCCCCGGGACACCCGAGCCCCCACGCCTCCCCCAGACCCAGTGTCTCTGCAAAGAGATGAACTGATTTCAACATGCAGATCGCTGTCATTGGGAAGAGTCTGCAGCCGTGCAAATTAGCAGGATGGGTGCGTAAAAAGCAAAATTCTGTCTATAAACCTGTCTGACAGAAGGATTTTATACAAAACCTCCAGCCCGCTCGCCCCAACCGGGGATGGACACGCTCGTCCTTCCGACAGTCTGGGACCAACCCCACGTCCACTGCACTGAACACGCCTTCTCTTCCACCCGTTACCACAGACACGATGCCCACTGTTGTTATGAAGAAAAATAACCCCCAACTACACGACAATACAAATTGCTCACGCAGGTTTAATCCCGTTTGGTTTGATCCCGAAAATTCAAGAAGTGATCCAATACTCGTATGTCGGCTGCATAGAAGCAGCCTGTGGGTGAGGACCCGCGGCCACACAGACGGCGACGCCTCTGCACGCCCCTCGCCCGTGACTTCTCCGCTCCGTCGGCACAGAGCGTCTCGCACGACGGCAGAGTGCATTATCCCACAACCTGGACGCGGCTCTGCCGGAGGCAAGGTGAGTAGCTGGGGCCCCGGTCCTGGGAGTTTGTCACCGGGCTGGGAGACATCGAGGGCCAGGCCGTGAAAGCTCTTCATCAGGACACAGAACCAGGGAAGCCCCAAGAGAAAGTGGGAATCTGGGGCCCAAGGACGGGGCTGTGCGGCAGGGCGTACGGGACAGTGGGGGCGGCCAGCTGCACGTGGCGCCCTCCCCTGCTGGGGCTGCACTCCTCCACCAGCTGCCTTCCTGCCCAAGGACGCCGGGAGGCCTGGTCGGCCCACAGCCTGCACGGAAGCTGCTGGCCCTCGGACCGGCGGCCGGCGCTCAGCATCCGACCGGGGCCCTGGCCCCATCATGTCCACCCAGGCGCTGCCCTGGAGGCTGCCCACTCCCACGGTGCGGGAGTGCAGCCGGCCGGGTGTCAGGCTGTGCCGTGTGGAAGACCGGCTGCTCTGTATCCACAAGGGCCACGTCCCCGCCTGCGGCAGGGAGGGCTCTAGAGCCCAGACTCCCCGCGGAGGGTCCGTCGGCAGGACGGCCCTGCAGGGCTCAGCCAACCCGGCGTGCAAACAATTCGGAAGGACCGGTCAAATTCACTCACAGAGCAAGTAATCAACTAGAATGAGCATTTTCACTAATCCTCAAGGTCACTGGCTGGTTTTCTGAAGGTCGGGGTTGCAACCTGCCGCCCCCATGTCGGCCCCCTTGTGCTCTAAGACCTTCTGAAGAGAAGCCAGGCACTGGGGTTTCCGTGTGGTGCATCCTAACTTTAGTGCAGTCCATGTGCCACACCAAGCCGCTTCCCCAGGAGAATCCGGCCACAGCCCAGCGGCTTCCAGACGAGAGCATTTCCCCCAAAACCCTGCAGCTCCCGGGCTTACAGCTTGCGGGTCATTCAGCCCGGGGAGTTTACCTTCTCTGCACACCTGAAGTGATACCTGTAAACAAGAGCTGTGAGATTTGTCGTTCCCCTGCTCCAGCACTTTTGTTTAATGTTGTGGATAAAACTGAGGGTGGGCTCCTGGGTCACACTTCTAGACACATGCCGACACATTCACGCATGATCAGGGAGCCCCGAGCAGCCGCATTCCTACTGTGGCCGAGCCACGGACGAAAACGGCGGCCTGGATCTGCACCCAATGAAGACAACTAGCCACGCCTGGGCGGACCGCTTGGGAGGAATCCCGGGAGGGTCCAGACCAGATCCTTCCTGGGTGTGTCTGCCTTTCGACCACAAACCCGCCGACCCCGACAATCCCCCGGGACCCACATCTGCAGGTGATGTTGCCTCGTTGTTTTCTGGAACCCCGGGGCCGTCGGGCGAGTTACATCCAAAGCTCACACTGAAGCTGGTGGCCCAGACCCTCCTCCACTGTTCTTAGAATTAACTGTTGGCCCCACATGAGACCCAAAGGTGTGACATGCGGAGCTTGGTCATTTTTTTATGGGGGTCCAATCATGGTGGGGGGTAAACGGCCCAGAAATACAAACAAGATGCCCCTGCCTCCCTACACACAAACGTTCCCTCTGCTCTCTTGTGCTACTTCTTCTTGGGGAACCCCCCACCTGCCCACGGCAGCCCCTCCCCATCAGGACACCCCCTACCTGCCCACTAGCGGCCCCTCCTCGAGCGCACCGTCCTCCTGGAATGACCCCAGGACTCTACAGAAGCAAAAGCTCATATGTAAGAACGTCCCCTGCAGGTGGACGCCCACCTACAAACAGTACTGAGTGACCTACCTGCGTGAACACAGCTATGTACGTATGTACTTAAATACCAGGCAGGTACAGGTCCAAGGCTTCCAGCCCAAAGAACAGCAGACAGAGGCCCTCAGTGCCCTTCCTTTCTCCGGGAACGCGGCCCTAGAATGACAGGGGCCGGCCCAGCGCCCTTACAGAGGGGGAGTTGTGGGCCCCGTGTGGGAGCCGGAATGCGCCAGGCGTTCCTCGAGGAACGTAACCCTGAAAGGTCCCCGGGACCTAAAAATTAGTGTTCCTCGTTTCACTGAAGATAGGAGCCAAGTTCAGGGAGGGAGAGTGGGAACCTGGTGGCTCCGCCCCGGAGGGTGACTGTTGTTCTCCACCATCGGCCTGTCCCTCTGGTTCCCCAGCCATGCCCTGAGGGCACACGGCCCTCCCGCTCCTCCTCCCCACGTCCCGGGGCACTGCTGTCTCCAGGTGACCTCAGGACAGGCCCCCCTCCACCTCGACTCCCCCCAAACCCGGCACAAGAAATGGAAACACAAGGAACGTGTTGACAATTAGAGCAAGATCTTGAGGAAGAACGTCTTCTCCCCCAAAACGCCACCACCCGCCAAGCTCTCCCCTGAGGCACGAGCCTAGCCTTCTGCATGGCCTCTGCCTAACAAACTGCTGAGTTTCAGAGGCTTCCAGAAAGCAGACGTGGGCTGCATTTCTCGAGACTTTGCATTATGACGCCTCACAACTTACAAAGGAGAACGTGCATCTCCAGCGGGTCTGGAAGACGCACGGCCTTGGTGACATCTCCCTGGCCGTCACTGGACATTCCGCCACATCCGAAGGGTGGCACGTGGTGCAAGACGCGGGCGTGGGCTCCAGGGAGGGAGAACCTCGCAGGCAGCCGCTGATCCGGCTGCTCGCCCTCCTGTTCCTTCCGTGCCATCTAAGAGAACCACGTTTGTCCACGTGTGTTTCTCTCTCCATGGTCTAAACCGGCCACCATACCCATTAATCCAGGCTCCTTATGGAGAACACGTACTTGTTTGGGGAGAACGCGGTTACAACCAGATTGGGTGACACACAACAGCGGTCTCCAGATGGCACTTACAGCGACTTCCTTACAGCCGGATCTCACGGAGACAGAACCCGCGCCAGGAAGGAGCTCTGACAACGGGCCCGGGAGGCCCCTTCAGGATGTCCCCGCAGACCAGGCTCCAAAGACAAGGGACTCCTCTGGGGGTTGCGGGGGGCCTCGCGCGCCGGGACGGGCAGAACCGGCCACTGTGCGCCAGGGAGCACTGGGCGAGCACGTCGACGCCGGTGCCTTGTCCAACACTCACTTCTCTAGACCAGGCAGGCTGGGGACAGACACACAGACACATGGACAGAAGAACAGGCACACACACACTTTGCGTGAGTCCTGGGCCAGCTCCCTAAGGCCTGATTCGGAGACTTTACTCGGGAAGAAAACGACAGTCCCTCGAATTCTACCACCGTCCAGCGGAGAAGCCTCGCATCCAGCGCGCCCGTCCGGGGGCTCCTGCAGGAAGGGGGGCGGCCGTCGGGCAGGCGAGGGATGAGCATCGGCTTCGTTTGCTCCCTCTGCCCCCAGCTTCGGGCTCAGCGGGCTGCGTATGTGAAGGGGACCCCGCAGAGGTGTCAGGTGGAAGGACGGTGCTTCAGGGGCACGTGGGCGGGCCAGGTCTGCCCACGTTGGCCGCGGGGAGGTGGCACGCGGAGGTGGCGACAGCGAGGACAGGCCTCCCGTGGCTTCGGTACATGACCGGGACGCGCTGCCGAGGGGAGATGCCGTGCGCGGGGCGCTGAGAGCGGGCACCGCGGGGCCAGTCCAGCCTCGCTGGCCGGCAGCACGGACGCTGGGCCGCCGCGAAAATCACCTCCCTAGCTCTGCAGCCTGTCTCCTCAGGAAACTGACCCAGAAGAGGAAGCAACCTGCTTAAAAATACCTTTAAACAGGCAAAATCAGACCACATGGACCACACACTGGAAAACAGCACCTCCTTCTACGTGACACCGGACACACGAACATACTTCTGTGTGTTCTGTCAAGAGGCACAGACCTAGTACCCGCCGCCTGGGGTCCGGCCGCGGGCTCCCCACCCCCCACCACCTGGGGTCCGGCCACGGGCTCCCCACCCCCCACCACCTGGGGTCCGGCTGTGGGATGCCCACCCCACACCCCCGACCCACACTCAGTGAGTGGGCGCTGAGAATGCCAGCAGCGCGCCCCTCGAGTGGCCACAGGCGCTCAGGACCAGGCCCCCCGGGCAGTCTGTCCCACAGGAACAGCCTCCCAGCAGCAGGGACCTGGGATGCACGTTTCCTTCCAGCGGCTGCTTGTGGGGAAACTGAGGAACGAGCTCCGATCCGGCCTGTGGCCCTGCTTGGTGTCACCAGACGTGCCGTGCGGCCGCGAGCGGCTCTTCATTAGTGACACGGGAATGGTGCGTCTGCCCTCCCGCCTCGGAGGGGGCTCTGGGAAGCGAAGGGCACCGCCCGTCGGGTCCTGCTCGTGTCCGTCACACGGCTGACGCTGTGTGTGGCCGTTGTCCTGGGCAAGGAGCTGAAGAAGTCACACCACACACAGTCGAGGGCACACAGGCCTTGCTGACGGTCATTCCTGGCCCTCTGTCCCCACCCTCTGTCCACGCACAGCCACCTGAACCCCTGCAGCGCGTCCTCACATCTGCAGCCCCACAGGGCTGGCGACCGGCGGGCGCTCGGTCAGCAGCTGGACAAGCGGAGGTCGGAAGGTGGCCAGCAGGGTGTCCAGAGGCGGGGCGCGCTGACGGCCCTGTCAGCAGACCGGGGTCAGTGTTGTGTCCACTCGAATCGAGCAGAGCCCGGCCGACAGCACACGAGGATGAGGGCCCGGGTTTCCCCAGGAACCTCACAGGTAACCCGCCGCACGGCCACGGACCCGAGGGGCTTGGCGCCCGCTCTCTCTGCAGGACGGCCGCCTGCGGTGTAGACGCAGCAGCTCTGCTGGGCGTGCCGTGGTCCGGCAGCCCACACACGTCTATCTTTGTTCCACTGACCTTTCTGTGTTCACTGCAAAGAAACTCCAAACAGCTGGGTCATTTTATAGCCTGAAAGGGCTGTGTAACCTGCGAGCAAACAGAAGTGACTAGCAGGGCAGAAGCTCACCCAGACCTCGAGTCTTCAGGTAAGTTACTTGCAAAAATTCAAAGATTCTGTTATCCTCAGCCTACAAGTTAAGATCCTCGCCCTGAAAAGTCAGGGAGCCCCTGCCAATGAGGAGGAGCAGGATCAGCAGGGATTCCCAAAGTACCCGAGACTCCATGGCGGTAAAGGTAAGAAGGGTGTGGGACGGACCCGTAAGCTAGCTGGGGACCTAGGGGCCGTGCCGGGAGACAGGCCACAGAGGCTGGTGGTGAGCAGCATAGCACAGCGCTGCCCCTGTGACCTGTCCGGGGCGGGCCACTGCGGACCAACGTGACAGGCGGTGCCGGGACAGGAGGACTAGTCACAGAACAGGGACGACCAGCAGGGCAGACACAGACTCGGGAACGGTGTTTGGAGACCACGGAAGGAAGCTCGTTCTGGGGAGCACCTTCCGGCCCCTGCGGGATGGGGTACCCCTGTCAGTCTCCCGTGTCCAGATGTTCCGTGTCAAGTGGGTGAGCTTCCCAGCAACACTTTGTGGCAGCAAGTGAAGCAAGGATGGAGCTCCAGCGTCTATGCCCTTTCCGGTTTGCATGAAAACATCACGGACCACGGGGGAGCAGTCTCCAAGCAGGACGGCCCAGGAAGGAGGCTGTGCTCGCGTGGCCAGGAAAAAGATCCAGCTCACACGCTGTGCCTGCTTGGGCGTGAGCACGCCGGCGCGCTGCGCTCGCGGGGGAGGCACGCGACGAGGCGGGCACAGACACGCGGGGAAGAAGTCCAGTCAACACCGCTGGTCCACACACACGAGAAGTCATGCTTCACGCACCCAGTTTCCCGAAGTTCCAGAAGTCCATCCTTCCCACGCAAGCCGCGTTCGGAAAACACACAGTCCCATCAACACGTGGGCAGAGCGCGGAATGCAGGCTTGAATGAAGGGTCGGTATTCGCCTCTCTGGGTTTGATGACATGAAGGGAGTACTGGCCGCAGGGTCAGGGCTGGGGCTGGCCCTGGGGTCCAGCATTTCCGGGTTTCGGGGCGCCGAGCCACTCCGGGTGGTCCACATGCTCACGGCACACGCGGTCTTCGAGCCGAGCGCGCTCCCTGCAGAGCACGACGACGACAAGCGCTCTGAGTTAACCTCTGGGGCAAGCATTTTTTAAAGAGCACAAACGCGGACGTTCTCCAGGGAGCTCCTTGGAGAAGCGCAGCACACGAGCCATTTGGCAAAGGCTCCGTGTGTCTGTCCCGATTTGTTTTGCTTACGGAAGACAAAACAATACGAGAATCTGTTGCACGCTGGAAGGGTGTGGGTAACTTGAAAGGCATCTAACAATGACGTCATGCGGCTCCATAATTCAGGGCTTATAACCGAGGCTCAATAACCGTCTGAGACGGACTCGGTTTTGGTAACACTTTGAGAGTAACGTTTTCCATGCAGCTCATGATGATCAATGTTGGAAAAGGACAAAGAACAATGGAAATCAGATTCCGGTTCTTTCCGTTGCCCAAAGCTCTGAGAGAAAAGGCACCGCGAGGAACCGTCCCAAACCTGAGTCATCACCGCAGACTCGGGACGTGAGGTGTTTCCTTCCCTCCGCAATCCCACCAAGCCAGCAGGTGAAGCTATTCCTGGAAAACGTGGCTTCCCGGCAGAACGGAATCGTAACGGAAAAAACGTGACTTTACGATCACCGCGTAAAGGCAGAGACATTTATGACAGGAGCTGAGGCCGGTGGGGACGCCTGTCTCTGCACAAGGAAACCGGATGCCAAGACAGCAGGTAGAAGCTGAGTGACTCTCAACAGATCCCACAAACATGAACACAGGCACCACTGGGGTTTCCAGAACCTTCTAGATTCAAACATGCTACTCCACTGCCAACGCCACGCGGTTTGTGGCGGGAGGATGCTTGTCTCCCTGAATACAAATGACCTCGAACACAGGATTTGAAGATCAAGCATAAAACGCTCAACTGCTGAAGAGCCAGGCCAGTCACTATCTCTGATGTCGGAGAGCACCTGGAGGGCAGCCTGGAGGAGGAGGACCGGGAAGGACTGGGAAGCCCATGGGGCCGCCGCTCAGGCCCTCTGCTGGAGGCACCAAGGGCTGGGCTGGCACCACGTCCAGACTCCCCCACCTGCTCTCCAGCCACAGGACAATGTCCCCAGCCACAGGGGCCACGTCCCCCCGGCTGCAACCCCAGGATGAGCCTACGCCCGCCCGAGCACCCAATGTCGCCAACCTGCCGATCCACCTCCCATCTCTGGGCCTCAGCTGCGGGAAGGCAGGAGGTGCTAGAACCAGAACAAAATGTGCAAATCAGATGTCTTCCTGAAACTTTGAACCAACAGCAGATACATTTTTCTCTAAATACGGAATGCATTTAAAATGCATTTGTTAAGTTCAAGGGACACGTGTGAGAATCTTTTTGGTGAATTACTTGGCAAATAAAACACAAGTACTTAGGTCATCTGGTGCATAATTCTGCACACAGGAAGCAGGTGCGAAGTGCTTTTAAAAAGGCAGTGAAATGTTTCTATACCTTCTTCACAGTTTTTGCCAGTTTTACACGGTCAGTTTCACTTAAAGTAGGTAAATGGTGCCCATTCCCTGCACCCCTCCATGCACGGCGCCGGCTGGGGCTGCGCCCAACTGGCTCTCATCAGCGGAGCTGCAGGGGGTCACGTGCATTGAGCCCTTCCTGCGCCCAGCGCAACGGCTTTTGGCTCGAGGCTCCTCTAGCCCAGCGGATTCGACTGTGGACCCCACTCCCCCCGCTCCTCCCGGGAAAGGGGTCTCGGCGACGCCCATCACTGTGCCTGCTCAGAGCAGGACCCGGGAGACCTCCTCCCCCATCCACCCACCCCAGACCCACCGCCCATCCTTCCAGGGGCTGCCATCCCAGGTGAGGCCAGCACACGGCATGGGTGTTTGTCTCCAGTGAGGGACAGCAAGGCGAGGCGGGTCCAGAGCCTGGTCTCCACCGGCACCTGGTCCAGAGTTTCGAGCGACATTCGGCCGACACGCAGGCTTGTCGCCGCTCTCCCTGGACACATGCTCCCCAAGCTCCAGCTCATGGCAACCTTGAAATAGTTGAGCTTAAATGGAATGGATAATCTCTTGATGTCATACAGACTATGTAGCACTACACGTGTCCAAAAGAGCCGGCTGAATTCTGGGGTAGTTGAAAAAAGATGGCTTTGAGCTCCCCACGTCCCTGTGAGCGGAAGCTCATCCGTCACTGCTGCGCCCTCCAGACTGACAGAACTCACCATCAAAGAAGCAGACAACGGAGGCCGCCACTCCCGAAACTCGGCATGCTCATGAAAGCTGCCCAAATTTTGAAGCAATTTGGCAATTTGAGAAACTCATTTAATTTTCCCTATCATTTCAAATATCCTTCTGGGTGAGGATTCTGTCAACAGTAGTGACTGCCCCCAGGCCCCCTGAAGATACCCCAAATCCTTCCAGTTCTCCTTAAAGCAGCGTCCTCTCTCCCACCCGCACCCAGAGCCCAGAGCAGGGACAGGGGTCTCCCGCGGCCCCGCGGCATGGTCCCTTGGAGGACCCTCCCGTCCCTGGACCCCTCCCTGCCGCAGCTTCACAGTCCCTCTGACGAGGACACGTCCTCGTCCACAGCACAACGCGCCCGGAGGCAAGCGCAGCTCCCACAGGCCCCTGGGACCCCACTCTCTGAGACCCCGGTTCTCTCCAGGAGCTGCCTCCTTCCCTACCTGCTGTCGGCCCCGCGGGGCCAGCAGGCAGCCGCCCCGACCACGGGCTTGACGGAAAGAAGAACACCACTCTCCATCTGAAAACGTGGCCCATTTATTTGAACTGACGGCATCGTTACATAGTGCAAACGTTTCTTTGGTAATGAACTGATTACAATGAACACAGAAAGGCACTTGGCTGTTGGCAAGAGTTAGAAACTAAATAAATATGTACACTCGCTTCGCGTGGCCACGACCCCCCGCCCAGCCGCGGGTCCCTCCGGGCCCTGCCTGCAGCTCAGACACTGCATGTGAGATGAAACCGGGGACCCCGCGACGTTCACGCTGCAGTTACAGACCCTCACCGTGAGTCTCAGACACCCCTCCTCCCGCCGAGAACGCGGTCCCAGCCATGCGTTCTAACCCTCTGTAGCAAAGCCACACGGCCGCCCCCAGACACCAGACTCTCAGAACGTGGGGTGCGCGGTCATCTTATACCTGAGCAACTTCCATAACCATCACGCTGCGCACACGGTTATCCACTCTCTCGCTGACAGAAATCAGTTCTAAGATTTGGTTATTAAATGTGACCTGGTATCTCCAAAGAAGTCCCACACCCGAGACACCAGCTTGTGTTTACCATTCAACGTTCCGAGGACAAGAAGTCAAGTTGGCCGTGTTTACAGCTACCGCCGACACTCCCACGACTGGAGTGTTCACCCCACCCCGCAGGCACGGCAGCCTGGTCACAGAGCCTGGCGGCTCCTGCTTCCAGAAGGATGCCCGCGCCGGGCCAGATCGGGCTCTGACCCTGCTCACCACATGCCCGACCACCAGGAGACCTGCCTTCCGGCCGCCGCGGTCATGGCCGCCCCACAGCGCCCCACCCTGGACTTGCCAGCACAAACTGAGACCACCTGTGTCCTCGGGGGTCCTCCCGGGCAGGGCAGGGGCCCCGCATCTGTGCTCAGCTCGGCGCCCGCACGCGGTGGGCGCTCGACCACATGCTTGCCAAACTGAGCTTGCATGTTCAGGGACACGCTTCTCAGGACACATCACTTCGTATCCAGAACAAAACAGGAGGTTTCCGGTCGATTAAGAAGAGAGAGACCATGAGGTATGATAGTTGCTTTTCTCTGAATTCTAAGACAACTTTTGCATAGGGGAAGTGATTTTTCTACCATTCCTGACACCTGAAACACGGGCAAAACGTCATGCATTTGAAAATACAAATGAGGTAAAGGGGTCGATTTTGTTTCTTTAAGGCACTCACACGACCTGAAGGTAGGAAGTCCCTCCGTGGGGAGAAGCCCTCGGTGCCTGGCCGGGAACAGAGCCCAGCGGGTGCTGCCAACATGGACGTGCGCCTTCAGTAGGAACGGGCTCCACATTTGGTCCACGCGGGCAGCTTCACACAAGCCCTAGTGAAAACCAACCTGTTTCTGCATTTCTGCACGTGGCTCCATCTCACTCTCGTGGGCGAGGTGCTGGAAGTCGCAGGTGAGTGGGTGACCGGGCAGCAGGGCCGTCGCTCGGGGTCGACACGCTGGTGCCCTCCGCCCAGACCGTCAGCCCAGTTCTCCTACGAGTCTGTCCGCCAGCCACGCACTGATCTCCCCTTTCCGCCGTGGCATGCGTCCTTCCGGTGGCTCCGGGACGCGCACTTGCTGCGGGGGCTCGTCTGCAAGCTCCAGGTGTCAGAACCAAGCGGGGCTCACTTTCGGTCGAGAAGAAAACGGTGGTATCCGGGGAAGTGAATTTAGGAGCCTAAATGACTTAACTGTGCAATTTAATAGTAGCACCAATATTTCAATAAAAACATTAAATAAAAACCTGAGAATCTAACGTGAAGTTAGGACGCGTGTCCGCGGTTTCTCCTCTGTGAATGATCTGGTCTAAGCACCTGCCCTCCACTGAGACAGAGGGATCCCTCCCGTCCGCACGCCCTGTGCCGGCCGTCAGTCTCGAGGACATGGAGGGCCCCCGAAGGCCTCGCCGAGCCTAAGGCTTCTTCCCCGTGCCGTCTCTTGGGCAGACCGGGCAGCAGGCCCCACGGGCTCTCACGGGCGCCGGGCAATCGGCAGGCAGGCAGGCCTCCACGAAGCAGGTGACCTGCCCGTCCTGGAGGAGAGAGGCGCCAGGACCCGTCAGTTCCTGGGGTATGCGGCCTGTGCATCACCCCCCGCCTGTCTGCCCTTCCGACCCCATGCCGGTCTGAGCTCTTTGGTGCAGTTTGTAATCAAGGGCTGATTCTCCCGCTGATTAACAGCTGCAGGCACCCTGCACTTCTTCCAGAAAGTTCCCGCCCCCACCCCGACTGGCCACCCACCCTGAAGACAGCCCAGGACTACAGGCTCAGCACAGCCCCCTGGCCCCACACCTGGGACCCCAGGATCACGTCCGGGATGTCCACCAGAAGGAGGACAAAGTAGGGAGAGGCTGCAGGGGACCGTGCTGTCCCCACTCTGCTCTGTCATTCCCAAACAGGACAACCACCAGGGACCCTGGAGTTCCCTTCCCATCCCCGGGCCAGGAAACACATCCCCTTCCTGAAGCTCCGGCCTGGACACGGGGGCCACCGCGGTCCCCACAGCACCTCCGTCCACTTTCTCTGGAGACCGAGAACCACCTGGCAGGCCCACCCTCCCAGCTGGTGCAAACACCCTGAGGCTGCCTGGGGCCGTGGTGTGCAGACCCACCCTGAACAGAGCTCTGGGGAAAGAGCCCCTGACTTCCGCCGAGTGGGGGCACCCGCCTCGGAGTGCAGCTGGTCCCCCCAGCCCCCACGGCAGAGCCCCACACTCACTCGGCACTCGCAGATGGAGCACGCATCTCGCTTCCACTTGGCGCCGTTGGTGTGAGGCTCCCCATCGGCATCTGTGCAGTCCACCGTGCTGAGTCGCGACTCCAGTCTCTTTATCTGCAGCAGAGCAAAAATGTGCACTGCTCACTGGAGGTGAAGGTCTCAGCTCTGGAAGCCCACCCGTGCCTCCGCCTGGGACGAGGACGCCCCCGGCTCAGCAGGGACACTTCAGGTTCCGAGACCTCGGCGACAGCCCCGTGTCACGGGGCACAGACTGCAGCCTACGGCAGCTCCAGGGAAAGAACAGAAGCCTGAGGGGGATCGGACGAGAGGCTCCCACGCGACCGTGAACCACCCAGACAAGAACATCCTGCAGGTAGACTCCCGGACGCGGACAGCCCTGACAGGCCACCAGCCCCAGCCGCGGGCGGCACCCCTCCTCCATCCCTGCTGCTGGGGGCCGACGCGGACGGTGGCCAGACGTGCTTGTCTCTGCCCCGTGGAGGGTCCAGCAGCCCCGCAAAACTCCCAGCTCATCTATCGGTCCTTGAGTGGGGTTTCCGTCACAGGCACTGAATCTCCTGACCCCACAGAGGAGAACGGACACAACCGGGTGCGACCGCCTAAGGACGCGTCAGCAGCGGGGGCGTCCGCTCTGATAAAGGACGGAGCGCCAAGAACGGATTCGACACGCAGACCTCCCGCGCTCCTGGCCGTTAAACGTCCTCCATCTACTCCGTGTGACGGCATGCCGTTCACCGCACGGCCTCCAAGCTGCACAAGACCACGCGGTCTTCGTGGTCAGGTCACCTGGCCTCGCACACTCTGCATCTGCGCGGCCTGCAGCCGGGCGACCTGAGCTCGCCCAGGGCATAGGCGCCCAGGTCTGCAGGTCAGGTGCGGCTCTGGAGGGCGGCCGCCTCCTGCACTCAGGCCCTTGCTAGCATCATGATCTTGACGTCCCCAGACCCCAGAGCTGTCTTCCAAGTCCTGAAGGCAAGGAGGGTCCCTGAGGCCGCGGGAGCAGCAGCATGGGCCGGGGTGGGCTGCTGGGGACGCTGGGGGGCTCTCCTCGGTGATCGCTGACCGAACTGTGGCATAAAGCCGGAAGAAGCAAGGACAAACCTCGCCCAGCGCCTGGGAGACGACGGGGGTAGAGGAGCCCTGTGTGAACCAGGCCTGGCCATGCAGAGTAAGAGAGACGCCCACGAACTTCCCACCCGCCTCTTCCCAAGACCTGGCGCCCTGCCCATCGAGCAGCCCTGCCCTGAAATGTGGGGGTGCGCAGAGGGAAGGGGACGCACACCGGGGTTATTCTGTCCTGCGGCTGGAAGAAGCCACAGACGGAGTCAAGGTGCTGGTGGGCGCCGGGGGGTGCGGGGGGGCTGGTGGGCTTGGGGCAGCCAGCTGTGTACCCCCTCCTGACTCTGCTCACACTGACCCATCCGCACAGTGCCACCTCTCCCCCCTGCATTCTCCGTGGTCACTGGCCCAGCCTGCCTGCCCAGAGTGACCATCTCTAGGACTCAGCACCCACCAGCCCCGGGCGGAGCCCCCAGGATGCCCTGTGCCTGTCACTACCTGGCTGTGTCTCTCTGGCTGTGGGCAACGGTCGAGGGGCTTCTCTCCTGATGCCACAAGCCCTGCCTTCTGACCGGTGCCAGGCGTCCCCCCCACCCTGTGTCCAGTCTCTGTCACACACCTGGAGGCTGTCAGGGGAGGTCGCAGCTCACGCTAAGCTGCACATCCAGCCTTGAGAGCACGCACACGTGGCTGGGAGAGACGACCCCACGTCCTCCACACCCGAGGACTGAGGACCCCACACGTAGCAATGGGATCCTGCTACCAGAGCACCACTCACAGGCCCATCTCCACAGGTTTGCACAGCATCAGACATTTCTGCCAATAGGACCGTCTGATCTGCACACGGACTTTTAACCTGGGACCTCAGTCTCCACTCGTGTACACATAGAGCTCACTGAGGACCGGACGCAGAGAAGAGGACAGGAGGAAGCTCCCGGGTGGGGGAAGGCAGATCAGTCATTTTCTGCAAAACCCTACAGGTCCTCGGAGAAGAGCCCAGTGTGGAGACCCTTGGTGGGTGCCCTTCCCCACATCCAGGGGGACCTGACCACAAAATGCCTGCTGACCCCTCCCTGGGGACAAGGATTAGACCGACATTCCTAAAGAAGTGGCTTTGGAACAGGACCTAAGGTCTGAATTCTCCTTCATGGCCCCCTCCCGACCTAGGATCTCTGTGGCCGCTCCAGGGACCCCACGCCCTCCCCAGTGGCACCCGAGGGCAGCCCACAGGGAGAGCTCCCCAGCCACCGGGAAACCGAGGGCAGCCCCATGTGGCCGGGCCGGGGACAGGCCACAAGAGAAGAGCCAGACAGGAGGCTCCGGATCGGGGAGCTGGCGCAGATTTCACAAGTGCAGGGTCTTGGGAGCAAGAACGCCGCCTGTGAATCGGGACGGAATGTGCAAGGACAGTTACCTGCTCTCTGAGGTCTGTGATGGTCTTCTGCATCTCCAGAACAAAGTCCTTGAAGTCATTCGTCCCCGGTACTTGAGGGCGCTCACGGGAGGGGGCCGTGGCATTGCCCGGATGCTTTCTGTGTTTCCCGATGCTGCACGGGGCAGGGAGAAGCCGGCAACACACCTCAGCATGTCACACGTGGCCACAGGCGCCCCCGCCAGCACCCCACACCCTGCCCCGGAGCCGGCTGTACCTCGGGGTCCCCCCGGGGCCTGCTTCCCCGGTGGGCTCGTCCTCCTGGTAGCTGAACCCCAGAGACCGCCTGCCTCGGAAGTGGTGCGAAAACGCGTTGAACTGTCCCCTGGTCCTGCAGTCTGAAACGAGCATACGGGTGTTAAACGTTGGCTCTAGTTCAGGGGATGGCAAGCACATCCTGAGAAACGTCACTGAGCCTTCACAGCACGTCTATGGTGCAAGCCGGGGCCTCGTGGCGGGCCTCCTCCCTCCATGGGCAAGACGGCTGCCGACCACATCTTCCTGGCCTGGGAGCCCCCAAAGCCACCCAGACTCCCTGCCAACAGCCAGGACAGCCTCCTCCTCCATATTCGCGCCACAGCCCCCGTCCTCTCAACCGCGAGCTGGCTTCCCGCCACCCCTGGGGAGGACTTAGGCCAAGGCATCACCTTCCTCTGCGGCCAAGGCGCTGTGCACCCAGGAGCACCGTCCACGCATCCGGGAGCACCGTCCACGCACCCGGGGGCCACCATCCACGCACCCGGGGGCACCGTCCACGCACCCGGGGGCACCGTCCACACACCCCTGCTCCCTCGTCCCCCCTCCAGGCCCTGCTCCTCCTGCCCATCCCATCCCACAAACACCCCGTTTCACTCCGTGCCCCATCTGCCCAGGACATGCCTGGCCGGGAACGTGGCAAACGCAACACCTGGCCCTTCCCAAACGCTGGAGTGTGCAGAGCAACAGCGGAAATCCCCGGGAAGAGAAAGTACAGGAGGAACAGGCTGGTCTCCTCCCCCTGCTCCCCCTCGTCTCTCCCAGTCTGGCGGGCCCGTGACCGCCACCGGAGAGCAAAGGCAGGGACCTAAAGCCCACGTCCACGCACAGCACAGAATCCACAGGCAACTCCTCCCAGCGTTCTGCGAGTTACTCCAGCAGCTAAGCAGCATTCAGCTTCCCACTCGAACCTGGACCCATCGCCCGGAATTCCAACCCTGAGGCAGGCTCCCCGTGTAAACGCACCGGACCCAGGAGGCCCCGTGGTCACGCGGTGTGGGAGGACCCCCAACACTGAAGCGCTCACCACCCCGGCGGGGTTCACGGCTCACAGCCACGTGCCCCTCGGGGTTGCAGGAGGAGCTCAGTTCGAAGACGAACGGCCTGTGCCTTCCACACCCAGAAACACGCCCACTCTCACAGCCGCCCCCGTTGGGCAAATGCGAATCCACGTTCCAGCCGGATAACCCGGGTCCGGGTCACCAGTGAGGAGCCGATCGCGCGCCTCCCGAGGCTGCCCCGGAGAACGCAGCCTGCCCACGGAGCGCCAGCATGCCCGAGGCCGAGGCACACCTGGGTCTAACCTGAGAAAAGCTGGCCGCAGAGTCCACAGCGGGTCCAGAGGAAGCGGGCCCAGCACGTGCTGCGGAAAGTGCGGGCCAAGGGGCGCGGCATGCGATGCCCCCATGGGAAGTACAGCGTGTGTCCGCACTCACCTCCCCAGGTTTGCCCATACACGCACTTTCCTCAGGAGGAGAGCAGTCTGCGCCTTCCTCGGCTAGTTTAGGAAAAAACGGGGTGTACTCCTTTACAAACACACACATCCATGCACACACGGACGCACATATGCACACGTGCACATACACATGTGTGCACACGTGTGCTCGTACACAGACACCCGTAAATGGGGAGAGAGAGAACAGTAACACAGGACAAAACTTCGAGAACTGATGAATCTGACGTAGTACAGGAATTCTCTGTAGTATTTTAAAATTGGGGGCGCCTGGGTGGCTCAGTTGGTTGAGCGACTGCCTTCGGCTCAGGTCATGATCCTGGAGTCCCGGGATCGAGTCCCGCATCGGGCTCCCTGCTCGTCGGGGAGCCTGCTTCTCCCTCTGACCCTCCCCCCCTCAGGCTCTCTCTCTCTCTCTCTCATTCTCTCTCTCAAATAAATAAATAAAATCTAAAAAAAAAAAAGTTATAAAATTGATGCAATTATTGCAAAACTGTGTGTGCCTTTGTGTGCGCGTGCATGCATGTGCCCCATCAATCCCCACAAAAGGGCAACTTCTAACTTTGGTAAAAGAAAAAGTAACCGAGCACCCGGGTGTCCTTTCTCAGGGCTCTCCTGTGCGCGAGCCTGCCGCTTGGGTCTCCAAAAGCACTCACGGGACTCTGCGGTGAGCTCAAGCGAGCTGCTCTGCCTTTTTTTTTTAAGTGGAATGGAAAGTAAACGGCAACCGACATTTGGTCCCACCAAACCTTAATTCTTTTTCTTTCTGCCATATTTTAGACGTGGCTTTTGACCTATGATGGAAGACAAAGCTTCCGAAGCATCCTCGAACCTGGCCTGCTCAGCACCTGGAGGAAACGCGTCCAGGGGAAGGCGAGTCAGAAAGCCTCAGCAGGTGCACAGATGGGAGAGGGCCCCGGTGACACCTGGCTCGGAGTCGCCTTCTCTCCCGGGACTCTGGCTTTTCAGAGCGAAAACAACAGAAAACCCAGTTCAGCCCCCATCTAAGCAGCGAGGGGGGCCTGGTGGAGCCATCAGGACGTGAAGTTTTGTATCCGAGAAGAACCGGCCTTTCCCAGGGGCTTTCAAAGAGCAGTTTCCTGAAGGTGGGAGGACCACTCTCTGCCCCACCCATGGAAACGCAAGTTGAGCTGGACAAACCAACAAGGATATTTCTTAAAAAAAAAGCTTAAAAAAAAAACAACCCAAAACAAGTTTCCCTTAGATGTAATAGTGGGAATGTAAATGTTTTGGGATGTGGGGTGTGCAGTAAACTGAACTCTAATCTTCGTGCAAATCCTCTTATAATATCACACGTGGCATGTGCTGCACACGCGTGCTCAGCACCTGCTCGTATACACGCCCCACACATTCACGTAGAGAGGACAGCCAGGCGGAGGCGGACACAGGACCAGATCAGCACAACCACCCTCATGCAGACACACGCAGAGGAAGAACAGCGCTAACCGACCAACCCCGATTCCAATGCTCACGGACATGACAGCCGATTAAAAGCAATTACCAGGGAGCACGAGAGCCCAACCTGAACCGTTTCCTCCAGGAAAGGAGGCAGAAGAAGGACAGCTCTAGTCTCCTGGCCACAGAAGAGGGCTGCAAACCCGCCCCAGCTTCATCCTCCCCGGGTCTGTGATTGCAGTTTGAACCAGCTAAACCCAAAGTTACGTTCAAAATAGGAAATGAAAATCACGTGAGCCACAGCAAGATTTGTGAATCCAAGGGAGCCTCAGGGTGAGAACGGTGGCCCCAGGCGGCGGGGACCCTCCAGCCCTCCACGCGTCCCCAGGCCTCCACACGGATGGCAGGCCCACCTCGAGACCCTCGACAACACGCTCCGGAGACGTGTGCAATCACAGGACTTTGGAACACGCAGCGTACTGAGTCCGGTGCGTGCTACGCTTCCTGGATAGTCTGCGTCGTGTGTCATCCGCGGGTACCAACACGCGACACCCATCCAACACATAAGTACTCATATTAGACACAGGTTAGGTTTTAAGGAAAAAGCAGAAGGCTGACTGATTACGCTTATTCCTGCCTCCTGTGTGCGGCACTCGGCACTGAGTTCTCTCAGCGAACAGCACCGTGTAAGGACCAGCTTCTCATGATCACAGCCCAGGCTCTGCTGAGTCCCCGCGTGGCCACCCCCGGAGACGGGACGACGCACCCCGGCACACGCGGCAGGGCCCCCGGGACGCGCGGCAGGGCCCCGGGACGCGCACCTTCACAGCAGTCCTGCCACACGCGCAGGTCCACCCTGGGGACTTCGTCACAGCTGCCGTACCCGTGGGGGAACTCCGCCACACGGAACACGTCCCTCTGCACACGCGTGATGTTGTCCGCGTTGTCACACAGGATTCTGGCCAGGGACGTCTGCTTGATCTGGGTCAGCTGCGCCGGGGAGAACACCCCCGGGTTTTCATACCATAACCTGTGCTTCCCCAGGACGAGAGAAGAGCAGACACAGGGAGGTGAATCCAAACATTCCCCAACCAGTTCTGCCGACAGGACGGACATCACCGGTGTCAACTGGGTCTCACTCACGGAGGGACTCAGACACGGCTCAGCTTCCTACTCAAGAAACAAAACAAAAAACCTGGACTAAAATCGGCAGAGGGTCAGCTGCCCTGAGAAGCCAGCAGAGGCCTCTGTTAGAAACCAGGGCGTGGCGCACAGCCCGGGCGGACGCACGGGGGGCCTTCCTTATGTTAACTACACTGATGACGCCACGTTAAACCTGAAACGTTGCAGTCTTGCCCGAAGTTCAAATGCCTCCAAACTCCTACAGTGGCTGAACCCTGTGGATTGTCTGTTCCCAGAAACAGAAGTGTCCTAAGTGGAAGGACACAAAAGCACCCGAGAACAGGGTCATGTAATTCTCGGGCTGCGGTGGGAAGGAAGTCCCCACACGAGGGACTTGATCACAAACACAGTGAGAGGTAAAGATACTCCTTCATTTTTCACCTGGACACAGACCTCCACCAACGGCTCATCTCCCCGAGTCCCCAGAAATGTGCATTCAAGAGCAGAGGTGGCTCCTGCCGTCACCTGTCCCCGCGGCACCTGCGTTTACCTGTCCCCATCTCTCAAGCGCTTGAACTGCGTGCTCAGCAGGCACATCAGGGTGGGCCCCAGTCGGCTGCCGGGGACCAAGTCTTCCACCATGAGGGCAGGGAATAAGTCAATGTTGAGTGGAGACCCATACAACCTGCAAAACAAACAAGTGAAACCTTAAATTTGCCTAAGAAAGCGGTAGGTAGTAGATAAAACAAATATGAAAAAAGCCCTCACTTTTTATTATTATTTAGCACCTTTCAGACCTTCTGTTAGCAAAGAAAATTCACTTTTGTTTAAGCATCTATACAATACATTTTATTAACATATATTATTTGTTTCAGGGATACAGGTCTGTGATTCAACAGTCTTACACAATTCACAGTGCTCGCCATAGCACATACCCTCCCTAATGTCCATCACTCAGCCACCCCATCCCTCCCACCCCCCACCACTCCAGCAACCCTCAGTTTGTTTCCTGAGATTAAGAATTCCTCATATCAGTGAGGTCATATGATAATTGTCTTTCTCTGATTGAGTTATTTCGCTCAGCATAACACCCTCCAGTTCCATCCATGTCATTGCAAATGGCAAGGTCTCATTCCTTTTGATGGCTGCATAATATTCCATTGTATATATATATACCACATCTTCTTTATCCAGTCATCTGTCGATGGACATCTTGGCTCTTTCCACAGTTTGGCTATTGTGGACATTGCTGCTATAAACATCGGGGTGCACGTACCCCTTCGGATCCCTACTTTTGTATCTTTGGGGTAAATACCCAGTAGTGCAATTGCGGGATCATATGGTAGCTCTATTTCCAACTTTTTTTTTTTTTAAAGATTTTATTTATTTATTTGAGAGAGAGAGAATGAGAGAGAGCACATGAGAGGGGGGAGGGTCAGAGGGAGAAGCAGACTCCCCGCCGAGCAGGGAGCCCGATGCGGGACTCGATCCCGGGACTCCAGGACCATGACCTGAGCCGAAGGCAGTCGCTTAACCAACTGAGCCACCCAGGCGCCCCTCTATTTTCAACTTTTTGAGGAACCTCCATACTGTGTTCCAGAGTGGCTGCACCAGCTTGCATTCCCACCAACAGTGTAGGAGGGTTCCCCTTTCTCCGCATCCCCGCCAACATCTGTCGTTTCCTGACTTGTTAATTTTAGGCATTCTGACTGGTGTGAGGTGGTATCTCATTGAGGTTTTGATTTGGATTTCCCTGATACTGAGCGATGTTGAGCACTTTTTCATGTGTCTGTTGGCCATTTGGATGTCTTCTTTGGAAAAATGTCTGTTCACATCTTCTGCCCATTTCTTGATTGGATCATTTGTTCTCTGGGTGTTGAGTTTAAGAAGTTCTTTACAGATTTTGGATACCAGCCCTTTATCTGATATGTCATTTGCAAATATGTGTAAAGCTTTTTATCTTGATGAAGTCCCAGTAGTTCATTTTTGCCCTTGCTTCCCTTGCCTTTGGCGATGTTTTTAGGAAGAAGTTGCTGCGGCTGAGGTCGAAGAGGTTGCTGCCTGTGTTCTCCTTTAGGATTTGGACAGATTCCTGTCTCACATTTAGGGCTTTTATCCATTTTGAGTCTATTTTTGTGGGTGGTGTAAGGAAATGGTCCGGTTTCATTCTTCTCATACATTATATTTGAAAAACTCTCTGTACTGTTTATATATGCATGTATAAAACACACGCGTGCACATTTATTATAAGTTTAGAAAAACCAAGTTAATATAGGAAGAAAATTAAACTCACCGCTTTTCTATTCAGAAATAGTCACACTTGACAGTACAATGTATACGTCTTTTGAGTTTCTTTTCATAAATACAAATGAACAAACTTCACATAACTAAAGGCAGACTTTTAAAAGAACAACTGTAACGCTGGGATTCGAGTATTTATTGAAAACACGTGTGCTGCAGAGAAGCTGTTTGTTAGCGGAACTCGTACACGCGCCTAAGATAGCAACGTTTAAATGCTCCGGAACAAACGCGTTCATCGAATTCTTGCGATTCCACAGGAACGCCAGCGCGGGAGAGGAGAGGACCGCACGCTGCCGAAGACCCCAAGCAGCCCTCCCAGACGCATGCGGCAGCTTGCCTTCAACTGGGACTCCAAGCCCGGGGGGTCTTCTCGGCGCGCCCGGCTGAGGGGCCCCGCGCCTCACGGCCCGCACAGGACACAGGGGGCGCAACGGCGGCAGCGCTGGTCCTTCGGGAAGGGAGGCTGGGCGCTCCCTTGGACTCCAGCCCCCGGCAGGCCCGTGCATGGAAAGAACAGCTGCGTGGTGTGGTTCCCCGGGAGCCCCACCTCCACCAGCACAGCTCCCACGACCCCACTGCTGACGCTTTGACAGGGGACGGGGGACTCAGCCTGCAGGGGAGCGCCCCATTCCGGCCAGGCCCTGCCCCTCCCTCCCTCGGGCCCTAAGGAAGTTCCTGAAGTTTCCAGAGCCTCCGGGCCTCCGACTGCAGGTCCCCTTGCCCGCTTGGCCGGCTGACCAAGAGGAAAGCGAGTGCGCGACTGGGTGTTTGGTGAATGAGGTGGAATGTCTTTCACGGGGTCTGCAGCACACACAGGTACGTCCCTCCACCCGCCGACAACGTTATACGGGAGCACTGGCCCCTCTGGGCTGTTGGACGTGAGTCTGGCCCGGGAGACAAATACGGGGACGGTTATCTGTGTGATGCGGACGAGAGCAGAGGAGGTGATTTAAGCACAGGGGAAATACAGAGCGTTCAGGTAAATCGTCATCAAGCCACACGGTTGAGTGTGGTCCGGTACCGGGCGAGCTGGGGGCCGTGTTTGCACGAGCGCAGGGACACGCGGAGCTCGCACGCGCTCTTCTGCACAACTTACATCACGCCGGGAGAGTCCCCCCTTCTGTGGAGGACACTTCGGAGGCTGACCAGAGAACCCTTCCATCCAGTGTTGAGGAAGTCAAGCAAGAATGCGTAACTCACTCCACCGTGAACTGGAGAGTCCACAGAACAACACAGCTAGTCCTCAGAAGATTTCCCTCTTAAAACGATTCTTTCAAATGCGAATGAATACAACCGAAATACCCAGTGACCTGCGGACTGAATTCACAAGTCCCGGGATGGTGAGGGATCACGACAGAGAAACTACTGAGCGGCTGATTCCATTAAAGAAACTGGTATGATGAACGTGCTAACAGTCAGCACGCCAAGGGCAGCACTGACCGCAGAGAAAGGCCGGGGCTGAGCGTGCAGAGAACTGCAGGTTGACCACGGAGGCCACGGAAGGGCTGGTGTAGACGGCTGCCCCCATCCTCCCGGACCAAGGCCTCTCTCTCTGCTCCTGTGGTCTCCACGGGCCTGGCACACCCTCGCGGTCCCACCACCGCGGCCCCCGGCACCTGCTCAGCGGAGCCCGCACGATCGCCTGAGGGGGTTCCCAGGCTCCGAGAGGTCGGCAACTCCGGCCCCGCTGTGTTGGGCGAGCCCTGGTGCCCTCTGCCTGACAGGAGCGCAGGGGCTCCCACAGAGCCCAACATTTCCCAGCTGGGCCCCCCCGCCGGACAGGCACACTGGACGCCCACGGGGCTACGGCCACGGCCTCCTGCCCCAGCACGGCCTCCTCAGGTGGCCCCTCTGCAGGTCCACCCTCCGGGGCTCCTCTCCTGACAGCGCAGCTGCACAAACACACACGGAAATACAAAGAACAGCAGCCAGGCACACTTGGGGCCACCGTTCTCGGCACGCCTGACCCTCACAGACGGAGGACGCCAAACGGTTTGCTTCAACTCACCGTCTCAGTTTCTCCCGGATCTCGGGGTTCTTGATCTCGTTTTTCAGGTCCTCGAAGGTGTGGGCGGACGACAGGTTGCAGTAGACCCGGTATTCGTGGTAGGGCGGGATGCCGTGGTCCCGGCCGCGCTGGATGTTGATGGCGGCCAGGTCCAGGGCCACCGTGTGGGCCATGGAGAAGAGCCGCTCCGTGAGCTCCGTGTTCAGCAGCTGCGAGGGCATGCGCATCTTCCCCGCCACACCGAACAGGCCCCTGAGCAGCGGGTCGATGCCGCCCTCGCTCACGATGCGGAAGGGAGAGAAGAAGGCTTTGTGCAGGGGGATGTGTCCCTGCACGATGGGCTCGAAGTTCTCGTCCAGCCGGTGCAGCATGGGGTTGATCAGCGTGTGGCCAAAGCGGAAGGCTGCCGTGGCGAAGGCGTTGACGATGCCGGCGTTGACGCCCGGGTCGTAGCCGCGGTACTCGCCCAGCGCCTTCATGCCCACCTCGCCCAGCACCTTGGGCAGCCAGTGCTGGTAGGTGATGTGCTGCATCTGTGCGCCCACGATCTTCCTCGCCTCGTGGTAGATGGTGTCGCCGTCCCAGTGTGGGTTCAGGCCGAGCAGCTCCGCGGCCACGCGGTTGTGCTCACGGAACCAGAGCGTGTGCATGCTCGTCAGGCCCAGATGCTCGTTGGCGCGGTGGTCCCCGGCCAGGAAGCAGGGGATGGGGCTCTCGTTCTCGTCCCGCATGCACTCCGTGGGCGGCCCGGCGGCGAAGGGCAGCAGCGGCTTCCCCGACCGCTGCACGATGCCCTGCCGCAGAAGCCCCCGGTGGCTGGCCAGGTCCCGGATGGCGCGCGCCTCGTGTTCCGTGCTCCCGTACACGTTGGAGGCGTCGATGTAGGAGGTGAGCTGGTTGATCTGCTCCCGCGGGTACACGGAGTTCATGAGGAGGGACGTCATGCCACTGCCGCACACGGGGCTGGAGCGCACGAAGAACATGCAGCGCGCCCCGCTGCGCACACGCGGGTCATTGGGGGGCACGGCCACCGAGAAGCACGGGGGGTCACTGCTGCACACGGAGCTGCAGTGCTGGCCGTCGGAGAAGCGGGCCTGGCTCAGGGCCACCACCGTGGAGTCCAGGTCGTGGTCCAGGAACTGGCCCCACTGCATCAGCATGTGGGTGAACTGCGCGTCGGGCGTGATGGCCTCCGTCCCGATGAGGGAGGTGGACACCAGCCGGGGCATGGGCAGCGCGTGCCCGTGGTACAGCCGGCCGGGGTTGATGCCCCGGGGCGTGTTGAAGCCGTTCTCGTACACGGCTTTCAGCAAGCGCTCGAAGGCGGTCAGCGAGGCCCCCCACATGGGGCGCTGCAGGTTGTTACACGTGCCGTCGTGAGTGCGGTACTTCTGGTGGAAGCACATGTCCGAGCAGTTGTTCACACGCCGGTGCGCCGTGCATCCCGACAGGTTGGCGATGAGGCTCAGGTACTGGGGAGACACGAGGTCGTTGTAGTGGTAACCTGCAGGGGAGAGGGGGACGCAGCTTACTCCCCGGACGGCGGACAGCACCCGGGGACACGGCCCAGCCCCTGAAGTCCTCCCCACCCCTGCCTCCTGGGCTGGGGACCCAGGAGAGGGGACCTGTGTGTGACGGGCGGGGGGACAACAGGGGGTCCACTCAGCAAGGGCAAGGGGTCTTGGCAGGAACAGCCGGGAAGGACCTGACCTGCAACAGGGCTGACTGTGGGGGCTGCCCGAAGAGCCCTGCCCACACGCAGGGGCACAAAGGTTCGCACACGCACCCCTGCTCACACGCAGGGGCACGCGGGGGCACACGGGCTCACACACGCACCCCCGCGCCCACATGCCAGCCCGCAGTGCTGGGCACCTGCTCACCACTACTTATTTCCAAAGTATCTGCTCAGAGCAGATCAAGATGGACTCTGCCTACATTTAAAGGAACCGAACCAGTTGCAGTTTGTGGGGGCGGCGTCTGAACAACCCCCCACGGAGCTGGAGGCGGGGAGGTGTCCCAATCAGAAATGGGAGCTGGCGGGCTGCATGAGAAGATGCGCCGCCAGGGTGTTTGGGCTCAATTAGACCTGAAAACTCTGTCAGCAAGCACCTCCCGGACACGGGGATGTCTGGCTCTGTTCTGTTAACTCAGGAAGTCTCAGAAGCCCCAGGAGTCGGGGGCTCGTGGACAAGCCCGGTTCCGCACTGTCCCTCTCTCCAGGGGTTGCGGCGCCAGGCTGGACACGAAAGGCCGCCTGTGAGCTCAGACGTGCTTGCTGTGCTTTGAGAGACGGAGCCTTCTAAAGCATCGCTGATAAAATGCTGCCAAACCACGCCTTCCTACAAAACCGGGAGGGCCGATCACTGCAGTGCATACGTAAGTTCTGGATTATGAGCTATTCACCAGGAATTCTGCGAACTGCCCTGACCATTTTTGACCATCCTTGTCCACTGCGCTTTGCTTTAGAAATGAAAACTATCTCCAAGGGCACCTGGGTGGCTCAGTTGGTTAAGCGACTGCCTTCGGCTCAGGTCATGATCCCGGAGTCCCGGGATCAAGTCCCGAATCGGGCTCCCTGCTCGGCGGGGAGCCTGCTTCTCCCTCTGACCCTCTCCCTTCTCATGCTGTTTCTCTCTCGCTCGCTAATAAATAAATAAAGAAAAATCTTTAAAAAAAAAAAAAAAAGAAAACTACCTCTGAATGCAAACAAGTAACTACCAGTGAAAATACTGAAATGTGAACCTGAGAATGAGGAAGAAAACTATTTCATGACCCGAGAGATGCCAGGAGGACTGTTTGCGGAGGCTCAAACGTTTTCTTCTGGGGTGAGTTAGGACACTGGGGTTTGTGGATCCAGGACCCAGGTGCCCCTGGAGACCAATGTCTCCTGTGCACGTCTGGAGCTTCTGGAAGTGAGACAGCCCCTCCCCAGGCCCTAACCTGGTCCTCCACCAGCTTCCCCACATCACTAAGTGTCACCTCTGGCCTTCCGGCCCCTGGGGCTGAGACCCCATCACCTGATCCCTCCACATACAGGCCACAAGTGACTATGTCACCTCTGCCTTCAAGGCACCTGGAATCCAAACCTCTCACCGGCCACCCTGGTGCCAACACTTTCCTCTCTCCTGGGCCACCCCACGGACGCCTGCCACCCCGGGCCCGCCTGGGCCACCCCGCAGACACCTGCCACCCCGGACCTCCCTGGGCCACCCCACGGATGCCTGCCACCCCGGGGCCCCTGGGCCACACCTGCCACCCCAGACCTCCCTGGGCCACCCCATGGATGCCTGCCACCCCGGACCCGCCTGGGCCACCCCACGGACGCCTTGCCACCCTGGACCTCCCTGGGCCACCCCGCGGACGCCTGCCACCCCGGACCTCCC
>NW_023270274.1:753212-807004 GCF_011800145.1 Mirounga leonina
GGCCACCCCGCGGACGCCTGCCACCCCGGACCTCCCTGGGCCACCCCACGGACACCTGCCACCCCGGACCTCCCTGGGCCACCCCGCGGATGCCTGCCATCCTGGGCCCGCCTGGGCCACCCCGCGGACGCCTGCCATCCTGGGCCTGCCTGGGCCACCCCACGGACGCCTGCCACCCTGGGCCCGCCTGGGCCACCCCGCGGATCCCTGCCACCCCGGACCCGCCTGGGCCACCCCGCGGACGCGTGCCACCCCAGACCTCCCTGGGCCACTCCACAGACGCCTGCCACCACGGGCCCGCCTGGGCCACCCCACGGATGCCTGCCACGCTAGAACCCCCAACAGACACCTGTCTGGTTTTCCGCACTGCCCTTCCCCCTCTGTGGCAGGGCCACCCAATGACCTGATCCATGTGACCGGATCACTTGTCTACAAGAAGCCCCATGGCTCCCATATCACACAGACCAAGACAAGTCCATCCTCTTGCCTCAGGAGCCCCTTCAGATCGAGAACCCAAACCGCACTCGCGCCCCCGCCTGTGTGTCCACCTACTGCAGCCGTGTGGGCGGCCTGCTCACCCGCAAATATCCCCAGTACGGCCCAGAGCCATGCGCCCCTCTGCTGGGCTCTGAGTCACTTTAGTTTCTGCTCTCTGTCCAGGTTTCCACATTTTTCTGTAAACAGCACGTGTTGCAGGAGGTGAGCACGCCGTCTTGCACGAGAACCACGGCAGATGGGCTCTGCTTCTGCACGTGGCTGCACAAGGTCTAGGGGCCGCCTGTGGAAGCCGCCACGGCCACACTTAACACGGGAACGATGAACCAACCGACGGAGGGAGGCCACAGCGGGGAGAAGGAGCACCGTGCACTCCACGGACCCTCCACGCTCGGCAGCGTGCGGTCCTGTATGACTAACGGCCGGGAGCACAGGGAGGTGCCACAGGGACAAGGCCACATGTCCCACACGTCCCTGCCCCATTCCCGGACCTGAAGGGGGGAAAGTGCCCCCAACACAGGCGAGTGCAGAGAAGGCGGGGCCCCCACGTTTCTCCCCAGGGGCACCCGCAAGGCTAGGCTGGTCGGTCCAAGGAGTGGAATCGTCCACATGGCCCCCGACTGAGGCCGGTGCCTCCAGGAGGACAAGGAGGCGCCACGGTCTACACGTCTACACGGCAGAGCCGGGAAGCTCAGCCCCAAGCCGGGGCAGGACTGAGGGCGGCCCGGGCGCTTCCTCTCCTCCCAGGAAGCAGAGGGCCGGGTTTCCACATCTTCACGCCACACGTTCGTATCTAAGAACACTCAGTTCTTGGACATTTCTGTCCTGCGGGCAGGATGGACTCCCCGAAGACGAGTCAGAAAACCCCGTGGAAAGCCCAGAGCCTGACCCCCAGTGAAGGGACGGTGCGCACGCGCTCCCACAACGCTTTAAATGAACACTCGCCGTTGAAGGGATGCTTCCACACAGGAGAAACCCCGGGCCTCTGGCGTCCTTGAGAGCGCTGCGCCCGGCTGGCTCTGCGTGGACAGGCTGCGGGAGGGCCGTCAGGCTCCCTCCGTCCACACAGCACCAGGGCGGGCTCAGCAGCCGCCTCACGAACGCCCGAGCACCAGGAGCCTCCTTCCCAACAGCCGGAACCCTGCATCCCAGGCACACGGCCTCATGGATTCGCGGCTAGCCTGCTGGGTCACAGGGGCCCGACCCGCCCGGCCTGGGGCTCAGGGCAGCGCACGGTCCAGCTGTGCATCAGGGGACCCGAAGCGGTGGCTGTGGGGCAGCCCAGGCCTGGCCCACCGAGTGCTCCCTCAGACACGGGGATGTGGGAATGGCTCCCGGGAAGGCCCCACAGCCGTGCGGCCCAGCACTCAGGGGAGGGGGCCCCGGGACTGACTTGTTCCGTTCAGGTCGACCATCAGGCCGTGCTGCACGTGCTCCTGAATGAGCTGCAAGGTCCGCTCAAATATCTCCCCGGCGCGCGCCTGCTCCACGGTGTAGGGGTCCCTCGGGTACCGGAACAAGGCCAGCAGGTCGTTGGGAGATCGGGGCCGGCTATCAGGGGTTGAGGAGCACACAGGGAAGAACAGAACCAACTTTTGAGGACAAGAATCACTCACATCCAAAACTGTAATTATTACCACTAAATAGTTCTGGAGCTACTTTTCTAGAGACACGATGTATCGTACCTCACTCGTCCCAAGCGGAAGGCATCGAACACAAACAAAAACAAAGACACTAAAAACAAATAATTAAGTCAATAGAGGAAACACAATCTGTTTCAGTTACAATGCAGAATAAAACACTTCGGAATTACCAACGTGAACAAATACGCTACAGCCCGAGAGATTTTGTTCTTGCCAAATCACTCATTAACAAGCCCATGGAACGAGCTCAGATTTTCTAAAAATGCCTCGTTTGTGAATCCTGGTTCCGCTTCTACTCAGAAAGGACGTGTCTTTTGTTGTCCAAACCCCACAAAACTCGATGCCAACGTTGAGTATGATTTTTAAATTAAAGGTTATCCCTTGGACGGAACAGGTCACAGCTCTGTTCTACCCCAGAGGCTGAGCGAGCAGAGGTCTACACCCGCCCCCGCCCCCTCGGTACCTGTCAAACAGGTGCGTGCGGGTCGAGTTGATGGCTCTGTCCACGGTCGCAATCGCTTCAACAATCGATGTGGCCACAAACGGGTCCCCATTTCGACTGACATCAGGAACTGGGAAAACAGGAAGTCGTCCGTTACGTTACTGCGTTACTCATGCGTCTGGCTGCTTGCTCCTTCCCCGCCAGATGCCGCGCGCCAGAGCGCCCGGGCGTGGCTGCCAGTCAGCGGATGGTGCCCACTGTGCCAGGCCCCGTCCGCCGTCGGCAGGCCCGTCAGACCTGCGGCGTGGCATCACCAGTTCTGATGCTGGCGGCCACCGTCCTCACCTCCCCCTCCACACTCACCGTCCCTTACGGCCAACGTCACCATTGAGGAGAGCAGCCAGCTCACAGACGCCCTGCTCAGAACTTTCCAGTGGCTTCCAACATACGCGGAATAGAAACCAAACCATGGCGTGGCCAACAAGGCCCCAGACCTGCCTGGCCTCCCCGATTCCTCCACTGGCCTCCGGCTTTCGGCTCGTCCCGACCTCAGGCTTCACGCTGGCCATGCCACGCGGCTCTACGTCTCAGAGTTTGCTTGCTCGGGGGGCCTCTCCGACGGCCTCCCCCAGCCCCGACTCTCAGGGTCGGATCACTCTTCCAGCCTGCTTCTCGTCCCCGTCCGCCACCAGCATCTCTGCACTGAGCCGGAAGGTGCCGCCTGACTCACCTCTCGGCCCCCGACAGCGCCTGACGCCCAGCCCTGCACAGAGCCGGGGCGGCCACCTTCACGCTCCGCAGACCCAGCCACTCACCGCTGTCGGCGGGCCCCTCCACACGTCTGAAACGTGCCCAGCAGCCTTTCCCCCGGCACAACCCCCACCTTGGTGTGTCTCAAACGGGGCCACATGTGCTAATTTTTGGAACCTAATACTTTTATGCCAAGTGGCAGACAAACAGATCGGATAATTTTACACAATTTTATGACTCCAATATTTCATTATTACGCATGACTTGGATTTGTTGTTCTCCAAGCAATGATCACAAAAATAATTTGAAAGCATTAACCTATCTTTAGAAGAAATAAAAGAAATTCACCAAAACGTTAATAGAGACTATTTCTTGGAGGTGGGATTGTGGGTGGGAGATTATTTTTAAATCTCATATATATGACTAATTCACATCAAAGTAACATTATTTTTAGGTATCAAAAATTGTCATTCAAAGGAAAAGTTACAGAATTCATCAATTGAGTTCTACATCCATTTCACACACCATACGTAATGGGAAAATAACATTTTCCCTAAAACAAAAAACCAAAACCAGGCTCCTAGTTATTCCCTTATGGTTCCCATCTGGCAAGTGCCTACCGCCTTCAGGCTCTGGGGGGTGCTGGGCGCACAGACCGAGCAGACCCCGCCCCATCTGGGGCTCTCACAAGCCCCTGGGAAAGGCAGGCGGGTGAGCCGTGGTGGGGAAGGCAGAAGCACAGACCCAAGTGTGGACCCTCAGGACGGGCCGCCCAGAAGGCACAGGGAAGGTAGAGGGGACGTGCCTGGGACGCGGGTGGGGGTCAGCCTGACACTACAACACGTGGGAAGCATCAGCGACAGGTCACGGGACCGGCCCTTTCAGGAAGATGGCTGTGTGCTCGCTTCGGCAGCACAAATGCTAAAATCAGGAAGATGGCTGTGCAGACAGAACAGGCGAAGGAGGCAGGTGAGGGGCAGACGCAGACGCCGGACCAGCGTGGTTGTCAGGGTGCAGGGCAGGGAGCTGCCCCTGATTAAGGACACTCATCCCGGGAAGACGGGGGCCCCATCCGGAGCAAGCGAGCACAGCAGAGGGGCACTGGCCTGCTCAAACACGCGCCTGCCAACTGGGGACCGTCAATTACACACTGTCGAATGTGGGTGGGCTTGGAGGACGGCCATGCCAACCACTAAACCGTGCTCACGGAGAGCCTTGATCACAGGGCACGTGACCACACTGGCCTGAGTCCCAGGGTGGCAGCAAGAGTGTGGTGCCGGGACCCTGGCGTGTCCCCCGCCAACCGGGACGCGCTGCCTTCCGAGGATCAGACGGTGGGTCTGCAAGTGCCCCGGGCCGGGCGCCCCCTCCCGCCTGTGAGCCCACGCCGGGGAATGTCCACACGGGCCACAGGGACTCACCGCTCACGCTGAGCACCATGCTGACGGAGGCCTGCCCGATGGTGTTCCGGGCCACGCACTCATAGCGGCCTGCGTCCGCCGTCCCGACATCGTGGATGGTCAGGAACCCCTCGGGGCTAATGTGAAATTTCCCACTTTCCGTCACCTGAACCCCATCCTGGAGCAAAGCAGAACGGGAATGATACTAGGAACGAGACCCAGAAGCAGAAGTTGTTTGACCTGGGGGTGGAGGGACCACTCTCAGCACCTCACAGATGGACATGGCCTAGAGGACATGCTCAGATCTATCTAAAACTGGAGAGAAGAGGAGATTTAGTCCAACTTACTGAGAGGAACTTTTCTTAGACTCTTGTGAAAGATCCAGAGAAGATTAAGACAGAGACCGAGTCCCTTGGATTCTCCAGGATCAGGGGCTGGGGGCAAACAATCCCCCGTGGGATGCGCACGAAAGTGGGGAAGGCAGAGAGTGCGGGCACCCAGTGACGGAGAAGGGCCCTGGGCAAGGTCTTCTGGGCGACAGGACACCTGAGCCACCCCTGAGAAGGGCAGGCGACGGGCCCGGCGGAAGAAGGACAAGAACAAGCCCACCAGGACAGCGAGACGGCCACGCGTGGTCCCGGCAGAGGGCAGGTGAGATCTGGGCAGTGGGGGGACGCGGGAGAGGGCCAGGGTGTCCCCCGGAACTCAAACCTCCCTGTGGGGGCCCCCTGCCCGTGGCCACCCTGTCCTCCAGGGACACAAGTCCTGTCAAAACCCTCGTTCATAATGGCTAAACACCGGGATGGGATTTTCTACTGGGCTTCACAAAAGCAACCCAGGAAAATGGAACAACAACAAAAAACCTCTCCATTGACGATGGGGCCATGGATCTAACCGGAGGGTTTTTGTTGCTTTGTCACTAAGAAGAACGTGAAAAAGAGAATGCGGGTTTGTTTGCTTCTGGTTTTGTTAGTAGGGATCCCTCAGCATCGTTTAACTCCGGCCGTGGTGGGGATGCTTTCTCTGCTCCAGACGGTGCGGAGAAGCCACGAGCTGGCGGGCACCTGCCACACCCATGCCCCGCCCCCCACGGGTGGTACCTTGTTCCAGGTGATGACGGGCTCGGGCTCCCCCTGGGAGCTGCAGGGGAGCTGCACGTTGGTGCCCACCTCCACCGTCATGTCGCTTGGAATGCTGGCAAACACCGGCGTGACTGCAAAGCAAGGGACAATGAGCTGACCGAGGAGGAGAACCCGGGACACTCGTCATTCGTACCAAAACGCTTCCTAAGAGCACAGACCCCTCGTCCTCAGCCAGGGCAGGCCCAGGGCACTCTCGGCCAGCACTGGGCCCTCCCTCTGCCTCCCAGCTCAGTCTGCACAGAGCAAAGGGGCCGGAGGGAAGGCGAGATGGTCTGCCGGCTGCCCGCCCTCCACCTGAGGGGCCGGGTCTCAAGAGCGGACCGCAAGCCCTCACCTCACCAGCTCCTGTCCTGAGCTGTGAGTGCTGGCTGCCGAAGGCCCGCCTTTCCCGAAAGCAGGTCTGCAGAAAGCAGTCGGTCCCCCAGGAGGGGCCGGCGCCGCGTACCTCTGGGCTGCACGGTCAGGTGGGCCACGGCCCTCTGGGAGCCGATGATGTTGACGGCCTGGCACTCATACTGGCCCTGATCGTGCAGAGCCACAGCCGAGATCCGGAGCGTTCCCGACGAGAGCACCAGGTGCCGCCTGTCCACGGACAGCTGGCTCCCTGAAAGGCATGGACACACAGTGGGCCACTAGGACTCAGGAAGGCCGGGTGCAGCAGAACTTTCTCGGAGCAAAGGGAACAGTGGGACGGACTGGTCTCTGCCCGAGTCAGGGGCAGCAGGGCTCGGCACCTCCCGAGCGACATTCCACACCAGCTGGGAGCCGCCACGTCGGGGACAAACAGAGCCGCCCTGCCTCTTAGAAACTCCCCAGAAGCAGGAGGAGCAGACAAGAGAGATGCAGGAGCCGGGACACCGGGGGCCGTTGGGGAGGGACTGCTGGGGAGGGGCTGGGGGGCTGAAGTTACGCAAAAGCACAGAACACCCCGTTGAGGTGCCAGCACACGGCCCCTCCCGCCAGGGGACACGGAAGTCCAGGTGCTGGGTGCTCACGCACCTGCCTACCCAGGGTGCTCGCTCCTCAGGGGAGGAAGGCGGCGAGCGGCCCTCTGGTTCAAGGCAGAGCCCCTGGGCAGGTCCTCAAGGTCAATTCCAGGACAGAGCCCTGGGGCCACCTCCCCTCCCCTGAACCTTCCCAGCCAGGCTGCCGGCGCCCTCGGGGACGTCTGTCTTCATCATCACCTGGCCAGGAGCTCACCAGCTAGAGCAGAATGGGGGGGCGGGGGTCACCCCCTAAGAATCAATGTGATCAGCCGTGTGACCTCGGATGGAGACGGCGTGACAGCCCCAGAGAATGAAGTGACACTTTTAGCTTCAAACAAATGCTATGGCAGTTTCCAGAAAGTTCTATCCTACCTGCTATGAAACTTCATCAAGATGTTAATTAAGTGTACATTAAAGGCAAGACAGCCACCATCTGGGAGGCGAGGGAGACAGAAGGCAGAAGGCCACCCGCATCCTCGGGAAGGACAGCCCTCTCTGCGTGTCCTGCACCGTAGCCGTGGGCCAGGCCTGCAGCCAGAACACGCAGACGCGGACCGTCCCCACCCCTGCTCACGGGGGCTGCGGCCTGGGCACAGGGCAGGCAGACGCGCCCCCGCGTGTGGAGCGCATCCCAGCAAGTGCCGGGCCAGCTCTCACCTCCTTTCGTCCACGCGATGACCGGCTGTGGGTAGCCCTTGGCCTCGCACTGGAAGTCGACTGTCTGACCCTCGATCACAGCTCTGTCTGCAGGCGTCACGGTGAACTGGGGAAGAGCTTCCGGAAGGAAAAACATCGGAAACAACACTTCAAAGACCGTTCTGGGCACAGATGCTGCAAGCTAGCGTCAGCGTCGGCAGCCCTGCAGGTGCTAGGGCACCGAGAACCCGCGTGGCAGGGGGAGCGTCTGCGAGCAGGGCACGACGGCAGAAAGGGCGTCAAACAGCGGTGTTTCCCGGCCCCCTGCCGGGCCTGTGCCGACACGCCGCGGGCTGACCGCACGGACGGTGTGGATGGAGGGGAGGTGTCCGGCTTCCGCCCGCGGCGGTCAGGAGACCCGAAGGTCCCTCTGGCGTCGGACCTCAGGGAGCACCCGGAGTGGGTAAGCGTCACGTTACAGCTGTGTGGGGACAGGGCTGCTTCATTACCATGGGGCCGAGTCCCAGCCCCAAATCCAGACCGGTCCCATCTGCACAGAAGGAACGACCAGACGCCAGGGCCGCGTGCTCACCTGCGCAAAGGGGCCTGTAGGAGGCACTCACAACAGACTGCGCGTGAGGCCGCTTCCCTGCAGGCGGGAGGGGCCGGCAAAGACAGAGGAGCAGGGGACGCTGATTTCTCCGAAGCTCGCGCTGTGTGGTCTAGAGCTTCCACACAAATGCCCCACTTTGCAATTTATTTCTAAACTAAGAAGCTCACCATGGAGTCGCCTGGGGCATCTGGAAATACCCAGCTGAGGTCTCAACACCACAGGTCCTCTCAGCCACAGATAACAGCCAGAAATAAAGCCCCGAAATACAAGCCTCCTGAAGCCTCCGTTCAGAAAACAAACCTACCACCAATCAGGACGGGAGATGCGGGGAGCGTGCTGGAAACAGAAAGCAACCTGCCGGCGCAGGGTGGGGACGGCGGGCGGGGCGGGGTCTGTGCGGGGAGGGCTGCCGGGCGAGGGTCTGCGCGCGTGCACGGACGGGCGCCCTGACCCACCCTGGACGATGATCAGGGCCGCGGCGTGGATGCTGTCCACGCTGTTGGATGCAAAGCAGGTGTACTCCCCACTGTCGTCCTGCAGGACGTTCCGTATGTAGAGGCCGCCAGACGGGGTGATGCTCACGCGAGGGTCCTCGGGCAGGGGCGTGCGGTCCCCTCGGGTCCAGGTGATCCGTGGCGGAGGGTGGCCCGTGGCGCTGCACTCCAGGGTGACACTCTCCCCGACCAGCACCTCCGTGTTCTGTGGCTGGATTACAAAAGCGGGTCGAGCTGTCACAACGAAACACAAGTTCTGCGTTAATTCCCTCCAGGTCAGCAACGGCATTTTGCTTGGGTTGTTCTATCTTCGTTCCGTCCGCGGCCCTTAAAGTAAGGAAAGCAAACACGACTGAATCAGAACCCGCTCTCGTCTTCTTTCCCGTGTCAGAAATCGTGCCAGCAGCGAGGGTGAGCGTGGCCCGGGGCTCGGGGCGGGCGGCCAGCGCCTCACAGATGGCCCCTGCCTCCCTCAGTGCGGCCTGAGCCCCAGGGAGAACCCCCACTTCTGCTGATTCTAAGTACATCGGGTCAGTCTGGTCAGACCTGGCTAGAGGTTCTTCCTGGCATAAAACACTGCTTTTAAACTATATTTAGAACATATAAAAATAAGCAATTTCCCTCCCCAAACCAAAAACATAAATTAAAACTACACTAAGATAGTACTTTTCAGCTCTGAATCCAGAAGAAAAATCCACACCCTTAGTAATGCAAGTTTTGTGAGGGAGTCTGCAGAACAGAACTCACTAGCAGGTGGTGTCCACGGCTGCCGTCCCCACTGCGGGCCGGCTCAGACGCGCACGTCGGGACCGCCGCGGTCCATGCACCCTTTCACCCAGAAGTTACTCTGCTAGGAGCTTACAAACATGGAAAGCAATGTATGTACTCAAAAAGGGAGGTTTTTAAAACATTCCTGTGATGCATATTCAGGCCAACACCCTTCTCCCCAATTCTAGAATCCAGAAATGCTCCTAAAACAAAATACTTTTTCATCACTTATTTCTAAAACTGGATCTATCTGGCATGAGGCGTTTACAGTCTTCACTTATCCCACGTGCTGGGACTATTCACACAGTTTGCCGTGGACGCTGACGACAGGGTGGGACCCGGGACCCCGCGGCAGCACCAGGCGGCTCAGAAGACCATGCACCAGGTGGCCTGCTGAAATTTCCCAGATTTCTGATTTCCAAACGATAGTAGGCCCAAGAGGTTTTGGGTAAAGGGACATGGACCTGAAATAGCAAAAGACCTGGGGGGGGAAACCTTCAGGTATTCCTGCTAAAGAACCAGTTAAAATAGATCACGTTCCCACCAGGTAACGACTCCCACGCGGCCCTGAAAAGGAAAGTGTAAGAGAAGTCATGTACTAAAGACCAGTGAGGCAGGGATGAAGAAGGAGGCACTGGCCGGAATTTGGGAGAGTGGGGATGGAGGTAGGAATTCAGTGGGTGAGGCAAGAAGCAGGAAACACATTTCTGCGTCTTTCACGTTGGTTAACGTTGAAGCTCCGCTGCCCACGTATCTAAGGAAGAGCAGAGGATAGGAAATGCAGAAATGATCCTAATAGTAGCGTTTCCGGAGCATGGCAAGCTAGAGCGTGAAGCTGTTGGCAGGGACAAGAACCCCAACGTGAAAGCCCACCGGGAGGACACGTGCTCAAGCCGACACATGAGAAGTGGCATCACGACAGGCCAAGGCGAGGCCCAACACGACGCCACCCAGGAAGCTCCGAGTCCGGCTGACCCACGAGCTGCCCCTCGGTGACAGACAGCCAAAATCAGTGGAGGGAGAAGTGAATCTCATTCCAGGCTCTGTCAACCGAAAGCTGGTCCTCGCGTGGGGATGCGGCCCGACCCCCACGCCACTGGGCGGAAAGGACATGGCGCCACGGAACAGCAGAGACGCAGAAAGAAACAACGGGATTCGGAAGTGGGAAAGACATCACGGCCAGGCGCTAATGAGGGTTTCACATACTGGGAAAACAGAACTCAGCCCATCCTGGACACGGCGGAAGGGGGTAACTGACTCTGATAGCCTAAGGACGCGGTAGGCCAACCACCAGCACAAAGGACGCCGTGTGACTTCCAAACTGGAAGCGGGAAATGGAAGAAGGACGGCAATTATGCCAAAGAAGGCTCGGAACTCAGAAAAGACTGGACAACAGTCTCAAGTAAGATGCAGAACGTGCAAATCTAAACATACTGCTCATGGCAGCAAATACAAATGGACTCCTTCGAGAAAATGTCAGTCCGTGTCCTTTTTTTTTTTAAGGCAGAGCAAAGGTTGCGGGTGACCTAGGACCACGCCTGCAAGGCTGTGGCTGAGGGTGCTTGGTTGTAGACCGCTGCACCCAAGTCCCACGACATCCCACCCGCGTCCCTACCCTGGTCCTGCCCACGTCCCGCCCACATCCTGCCCGCATCCCTACCCGGCTGGGCGTGGGGAGCAAGGGCCGTTCTGGGGGAGGCTCGTATGCCATCTTCTGCACGTACCTGGAGACCCAAAGTACCTGAGGGTGACCTCCTGTGTCTTCACCTGCCCGGCCACATTTTTGGCCATGCACTGGTAAATCCCCTGGTCCGTCTCCTGTGTGTTTTGGATCATCAAGGTCCCGTCGTCCAGCAAGTTGAGGCGGGAATCTGTCTTCATGCTCAGCTCATTACTACAAAGACAGAAGTCTGGTACTCAGGTTCTTGAAGCATGAGAACACACCAGAGCCACACAGGAAGAGCCCCTGAGCACCTGGCACCTGGGGCAGGGCCCCTGGCCTGTCCAGGAAACTGTCCTACCACACAGACTCCGGCTTAGTCAGTACTTCTAGAAAAAGTGCTGACCCACCACATCTCTAATTCATCAACTTATTTTATTATTTACATGTTCAATCTATAAGATGTTAAAGTTTTAAAGTAGGCCTCTTGCCAAAGGGGAAAAAGGAACATAGTGGGGAAAATTCAAAGGAAACATTTTCCTTGGTTTCTGGCAAATTCATTCAAGATAATGGGGCAGGCCCACAGGTGAGGCAGGCTCCCAGGTGAGACTGACCAGCAGGTGAGGCAGGTCAGCAGGTGAGCCAGGCCCCCAGGTGAGCCAGGCCCCCAGTGAGGCAGACCCCCAGGTGAGATTGACCAGCAGGTGAGGCAGGCTCCCAGGTGAGACTGACCAGCAGGTGAGGCAGGTCAGCAGGTGAGGCAGACCCCCAGGTGAAGTAAGGTCAGCAGGTGAGCCAGGCCCATAGAGAGGCTGACAAGTGGAGGGAGAGCCCGGCACCAGACTCCAGGCCCAGGGCTTCTGGGCTTTCACTCTGCTATGTTTGGCTCTGACATTTTAACTTCTGCTATCAATGTGTTTATTTATGGAAGCAGGTGTAAAGGGCTCAGCCGAATCGATGCTTTTCTGTCTTTTAAATACATACTTATTCCTCCTATGTTAACTCCGGATTTTAAATCTCAACAAGTCCAGAGTCATCCAAGGTAACAGGTCATCTGAAGGCTGGGCCAGCATCTGTCCGTGCCTGCGCAGCGCTGGGCCCAAGTCATGGCGACAAACCCAGGCAGGAAGGTGTCTTCCCCTCCTGCACCTGACGGCTCCCGATGCCAAGCTCCCTGTTCCACTCGTCCTCCCTGGGAACGCTGCTGGACTCACCAGCCCAGCGCTGGGTGGGACAATGGCTGGGGGGGGGCATCCTCCTCGCCCGGTCATGACCAAACACGGCCCGCGAGCTCAGAGTGTAAGTGCTGAGAGCCGAGATCCACCGACAAGCGAGTGTCTGTCCGTGAGAACGGGCACAGGAGCCACGACAAGGTGCTTTCGGGTTAACAGTTTCTTTCTGAGGAGTCAGTTCTCACCGTACGCCCAAAAGTGTCCTCGTTAACACAGGGCCCTTGGGGGGCTGACCCCTGGAGCACCCTCCTCCTACACCTCTGCCCCCACACACCCAAAATGCTTGTGGATCAACGGGGAGACTCGTGTTTCCTGAGGCAAATCAGATGCACAAGGAGCTAAGTACGTAAGTGTTGGCTTGATGGGCGTCCCTGAAGACGCTGTCCCCAGCAGGTAGGACCCCTCCTTAGCCAGGAGGTCTGGTCCCAGTGTTCCAGCTGCGGAGCCCCAGTGCCCAGGCCCGCCAGTTTCCAGCCACAGAACGTGGGCAGGTCAAGAACTAAGATGCCCCCCCCACTCCTCACCCCTGGCAGGGGGAGCAAAGTGCCCCCCCTTTACAGCAGAAAAGATGCAGAAAATTCTCCTTTAGACCTTTCCCTCCACAGCAGAGGACAAAAGTGTAAAGGGGCGTCTGTAGGTGTCGGGTGGGGCCGCGCACAGCGGAGCCCTCAGGGCATCTGGGGGACAGGGAGCACCCCTGGCCAGCACCCGACTTACTTGTTTCGCAGCCAGATGATCTCGGGCTTGGGGTTGCCTTCTGCTCTGCACGTGAAGAACACGGTGTTCCCTGAGGTGACGTCTGCATCCTGGGGCTCCGATGTGATCCGGGGCCTTTCTGTGCCAAGAAGGAAATGGAGATCTTCTGGGTCTTAAATGGTCCCATAAAAGTAAACAAGACCCCAAACCAAATCCCTCACGTTCAAAAGAAAATCCCAAACATATATCCCAAGCACAAATGCTCCCACAAGGACAGACAGGCTTCTCCGCACAGACAGGCTGAGTCCTTACCCAGCGTTTTCTGACCCTCAGATCCACCTCTACGAGCCTGGGTGGAGACACGCACCCAACAAGGCCCAGTGGTTGCTCACCCTTCAAGAGGGTGAGGGACCTGTGTGCAGGGCACACTCCGTGAAAAGCCGCTCTTGAGTAAATAGAAAATGATGCTTTTTAGCTACAGCAACGCTGAGAGCAGAAAGCTCCACCATGCAGGGCAGGGCAGCAGAGCCCTTGTCCTTCGTCCCCTGGGGGTGCGTCCCCCTCCCACGGCCCCGGGCCAGACAAGCTGCCTCCTCCAGTCTGCGGACCTGTGGGTGCTGCACATTCTCCTTCTCCACGACCACAGTGCCGGGGAGGCAGACAGAACACCTGCGGCGCCCGAGCCTGGTCACGATGGGTAAAGTCAGAGCCGGCTGGTGAGTGGGAGCCCGGGTGGCTTGTGCCGCAGGGGAGGGAGCGGACACCAGACGAGGACACCCCGGGCTGGACCGGGGGAATCTGCCGTGTGGGGCAGGTTTAGACTCAGGGGTGGCCGAGTGCGCAGCCCCAGCCTCTGTCCCAGGAACCAGTCCTGTCCCCGAAGTCCCACCGCCCAGTATCCCTGCTCCTGCATAGCGTGGCCCCCGACAGCCGGAAACCCGCCGTGCCCGGCAGCAGGATGGGCTCATGCAGGACAGGGCCCCCGACAGCGCACCCCGAGGCAGCTGCGTGCACAACGAAGCACACACGTCTACGGCTGATGAAGGCATCCAGATGCGGACAGGAGAGCCGTGTCCCGGGCGGGAGACTGCTGAAAGCTACGGACTTCTAGCTTCCAGGACACAGACCTTTAAGACTTAAAAACGACGATGCTTTAGAGAAACTAATTTTAGCACCCCCAGAAAGTGCTGCAATGAAAATAATAAGCGAAGGAGTCCTTGGGCACTCTAAGCAAGATTCTGCCCTGCCGTCGGATTTTGCTCCTTTTTCTCGCGACCGGTTTCTCGGTGCAGCCCGTGTGCACGGCCCAGCGGGCAGAGGCTCTGGGCGGCATGGACCGAGCCCAGAGGCAGACCGCTGCCAGCCCCACGGGCCCCGCCCCGCGAGCACCCGGGAGTCGGGCCCAGCAGCTGCAGCCATGGGGGGAGCGGGAGACGCAGTGCGTTCCAGGAACTGGAGGCGAAAGCCGAGGAACCCAACAGTTGCTTACAGATGCTCGTACAGACGGCTCTGCCAAGGAGCGCCCTGTCGGGTCCCACCAAGACGCGATCTGGGGACACCGACACGGAAGGCAGGCCGTGCCCATTCCGCGCCCTCCGGACGCCTCCCTCCGTCCTGCTCACTCACCACAGTCCAGCTCTTCGGGGGTGATGGTGGCCACCGAGCGCCCCTGGATGCGTCGAGGATATTCACAGGTGGCCGCCGCCTGCGCATTCCCCGACTGGGCGTAGGTCTTCAGCAGATCCGCCAGCCACAGGATTTCACAGTCACAGTGAAGCGCGTTGGAGTCCAGCCGCCTGACGGGAGGAAGACAGGAAGACGTGGGGTCGAGCACATGGGCCCGGGCCCACGCACCCCTGGCCCCACATCACCGTTCTCAGAGCGGCGGCTGACGGCCTTATCCGAAGGAATCCTGAACAGCGAGGAAGGCTGTCTCAGTTCACTGTATCCTGCGCGGAAACTACACTTCCTCGCCTGATTTTCCACTTCCTGACATCAAGCCCCTCTCACACCCTCGGGGACGGGACGGGGACGGATGGATGGCCAGCCGCAGAGCAGCCCCGCGGCCACGGGGCAAAGCACAGGAAGCACCAGAAGGCGTCCGGTAACTGTCTCCGCTGGCACTCACATACCTTTATTCTAGTAAAGTTAAGTACTCGGTATAAGGAGAAGTATTTTGAGGCCTGGAGAATTTGGAGGCCAGCGTACTTAACGTCTAGCTGTGGGAACGCTCAGTGCAGGGAACAGGGTAGAGTCCTTCTCCAAGGATCTTAATCCCACCACTAAAATAGGCAAAATGGGATTAAAAATTAATCTGAAGAATTTAAACCTGACTTTAACAATGTCTTGCTCGCCTATGAAACGGCCGGTCTGCTGGCTCAGTCCCCGAGTCACCGGGGCTCCGAGCTGCACCAGCTCCAAGGGTTCAGGGCCTCCTGCCCCTTCCTGAGAGGGACCCACGCTCCACAGCCCAGCACGGGACCGGTGGACGGCCGCGGGGACACGGGGCTGCGCTGAACACATACTCACAGTCTTTTCATGGATTCCAAGTGATCGAATGTTCCTGGAACCAAATGTGTGATTCGGTTGTTATGTAAAAATCTGTCGAAAGAGACAATACAGCAAACCAAATTTTTAAAAATGCTTCTTATATGTGTAGAAAACAGTGTCAACAGTCAAATAAATCAGCTTTTAAAAATTACTCAGTGATTCCATTATTTCCTACAAATGAATCTGAGAATGTTATTTAGCCCAGAAAAGAAGTAGGGTGTTTTTTCTACTTTATCACCATTCCCAAAGAGACAATTGCCAGTCCCGCCTCTGAATTGTGAGACAAGGAGCAGGGACTTTGCACGGCCAGTTCTCGGAGGCTTGAACAGCCTCCTGTCTCCTGCAGAACCTGGACGGGGCGACGGCCCAGGACCGCGGGCGGACACGGGCGGGTGGGAGGAAATGCAACTTACAGCCTTTCTAGCTTCGGCAAATGTCGGAATGACTCTGGATCCAGAGTTTCTATCTGATTAAAGTGCAGATATCTAGACAAGTGTAAAAAAAGAGGGAAAGAGAGAAAAGAAAGAGCTTTTAACAGTTTTATTTTTGCAGATCTAGATTTCCTGCTCAAAAAAATGTTTCCTAAGTCCTTTCAAATTCATATGTCAATAACTCTCTAGATTTCCTACATTGTGTGGAAAACAAGTGAAATCAACAAATACTAAGATTAAATACAATTAAAAACGGCACAGACCGTACGACTGACCGGTTGTCGGTGACTCTGACCGAGGCCCCTCCATGCCCGGGACCTGACCACGTGGCCGTGACCTCCGTGCAGTACGTGGGCCTTTGCAGGAAAAAAGTCCATGTAACCTTCCCTACAGCACATAGGTAAGTAGACGAATACCTTCATTCAGTCTTCTAACCTCTATGTGAATTTAGGGGGGGATGAACTTACACTTCAATTTCAGACTGAGCATAGGATTAGCCACAGAAATGATGAAGAGTAAGATCCTGTGTTTCCTCAAACGTGCTCAATTATACGAATATACAGCGTTCACACTTCTTTTGCTATGTTTCCTTACTTTCCATATATTCATACATTTTTGGTACAATTAATTTCTCCTCATTTTCCTGAATATTGCTTTTCTCACTGTGAAAATCAGTGTTTTTCCCCTTAGGTGAAACAATGGACACAGACTTGGATGTGGCCTTGTGATGGGGATGCTTCTGCAGCGAACCCCCCACCCACACGAGGAGAAGAGAGGTCTCCGCCCTCCACGGCTCGCTCACGTGGGGCCCGGCAGAGAGACAGGGACAGACGCGAGCGATTACAGGTTTCATCACGAACCCAAACACCAGACAGCGTTCTCGAAACGCGCCCTGGACCCCTTAGAGACCTTCACTAACATTGAAGTTACTGGAACTTCAAGGTCACCCAAGTTCAGTTGCCCTTCCTAGCCCGTCCCTGTCTCCCTGGCCCAGCTCCCCGGGAGGGCGCTGCGGTGACCCTGAGTCGGGAGGTCGCAGACGCAGCTGCAGAGCCCAGAGCTCAGGTCAGACCCACACTTGCCTCCCGTGCCTCCCGAAGACAGGTCCCTGCCCGTCGACCTCCACTCCAGGGTGGGAAGCCTGGGAGCAGGGTGCACGGGAGCCCAAACGGGGGAAAATCCGCACTGAGCGGCCGTCACGGGAGAAGCCTGAAGGAGACCCTCGTTAGCAGGCAGGCTGGGCCCTGGGGAGGCGTCCGGGGAGGAGGGAGGGCCCGTTGGTCCTGATTCACTGAGGCGTGTTCCTGTTGCCCACAGACACAGGGCTGGGCCCGCGAGCTCAGGCCAAGAAAGTTCCCACAGCTCCAGGCAGCCTGGGTGCCACCACCCTCCCACGGCCCCAAGGCGGCCATGGGTCCCAACGCCAATCTACGCTCTCTGACTCTGGTCACATGTTCACCACACAGGACGAGGAGGGCCTCCCGGAGCCCAGGCTCCACCTGCTCCCAGCAGCTTCGGGCTGGCAGCCTCCGGAGGGTGTGGAGGGGCTCCTGGCGTGGGGAGGGGGAGCCCGGGCAGCAGCCACCCCCCGGGCCACGGCACCATGCACACCCGCCAGGAACAGCCTCATCTCCTCACACAGCACCCTCCCTGCGGGCGGGGACCTGGTCCTAAGTGTCTCTGCGTCCCGTCAGACACCCGCCGACCTTCACGGAAGGAGAGCCACGTCTCAATGGCCCAGACCCTAACTACCTAACCCGGGGTTTTGAAGGCATCCTGACCCAGGACGCTTGGTCACACACCCTGCTCCAGGCTCCTGGTGCAATGGAGCCTCACTCCTCCCTAGACTCTGCCTCTTTTCTCCGCAAAGATAAACCGACTCCCGCCTCATCAGGGTAAGCACCACCTGGTTCTAATTTTTTCAGCACGTTTAAATCAGACACGGTTTTCTGGGTGTTGGCTATGACTATCTTACTGCCCCCACCCCAGGAGAAGCGTGTCAGATGCAAGAACTCCATCCTTCGTGGACTCTCCATCCACCTGGATGTTTTCCAGACACTCCCATGTGTTTCTGCAACCCTCTGAACTCTGGTCCTCTCCAAAGCGGAGATCATACAAACCTGACGTACAACTGCTTCCCAGTCCTACCGCATGCCGCGCACAGTGAGCTCAGCAAAGCAGGTCCCACTGGAATAAAGACCCACCTAGACCCACGAGCATCATTTGTGCTTCCGAAGCGCCTGATTTCGGGGGAGCCCCCGCCCCAGCTCTGCCGTTGCGCTTCCGGAGACGCTTCTGTGCCCGGCCAGGAAATACGCAGACAGATGTCAGGACGCGTCACAGCCCACGGCCCTGTCCAGCCCCGTGACTGTAACCAGATGGCCATCTGAAACTCCTCGGAACCACTTCAGCCCAAACAAACCAGAAAAACTCCCCTTATCAGGAATTCTACTCAAAAATGAACACGCTGACTTCATATGCCACCAAAGAAACAACATCCAACATACACTAACTAGAAACACACGAAGAAAGTTCATTTTCTCCAGAATAACGACAAAAAGCAGAAAGTTAGCTGGATGTGTGGGGAGTCACAAACAGGAAACAGGGTACAATGAAAACAACCTGCTCGTCCCGCACTGCCCCGGATGCCCCTCCCCGAAGACCTCTCCTCGTTCGCAAGTCTGTCTCTGCTTTACATCGGGAGCACCGTGGAGGTGGGGGCCACTCGGTCTCACTGTTCTTTGGGTCACGGAGGCTCGGCACGGGCTGCCGTCAGCAGAAACCAGTGCCGTCCATTCCGGGGTGGAGGGGGGTCGGACAGAACCGCTCTTTCCTTTGGCATGCACACACTCCCTACGTCCCCGTTAGTACAAACATGCATCGTGCAAACAGCAAACTTAGTTCATCTTCCTACAAGAGGCAGAGGGCGGGTGACATCCAAGACAGCCGAGGACGGAGAGGGACACTTACAGTTGTTCTAGAGAGGCAAGTCCCTTAAATGCTTGCCTGTCAATTGACTGGATCTCATTCTTGTACAGATAGCTGAAACAAGAAACGGGGAGCATTAGCACACAGACGAGAGGCCGCAACTTCAGAAGGAAAGAAGAATTACGTTGACACATGGAGGGAGTTTTCAAATTAATGACTGTATTAGGATACAAACAAAACATTTACTCGGTGGTGTGGCTCCCTTCGCGGAGGTTCCCGGCCCTTCCTCAAAGGAAAGTCTCCAAACGGGAGGTTCTCCAACCACCGCCTTGTCTTCCCCAAAGTCACAGGCTCTGGAGTGTGGCTTGTGACTTGCTGACCATGCACATGCTCCAAAGCTCGAAGAAAACAGAACCACCTCCCCACACACGTGATGTGCACTGACTGGAAGATTCCACAACCTGCGTGTTTTAAGATACCCAGGAGCAGCTGGGGGGCAGACGATACGAAGCCTAAATGTGTTCTCACCCACCAGAATCCTTCTTGCAAAACAGAAGCAACAAGGGCAGGTCGGAAGAATCACAGAGTTGGCCTGCTGCCTGTTTTTCTATGGTCTGTAAACTGAGAACGGTTTTATGGTTTTCACTGGCTGAAAATTTCAAAAGACTAATAGTTCATGACATGGGAAAACTATATGAAATCTAAACTTCAGAGTCCTAACAAACACGTCTCTGCGGCAGCAGATCTCGTGAACCCCGCCGACATCGTGGCGCGTCAGACGTGATTTGTGTCAGGTGCAGAGACGTGAGCCCTTGGCGCTTCTCCCCAGCCGATGACCTCAAGCTCCACGCCGTCCCCACCGTGACGTCAGCAGGCACTTCTCTGCACCCCGACACCGGCCGGCGGGGCTTCTGCCTGCTTGCTTCCGCAAATACACCTGCTCTGTCTTAATGCCGTGCCCCTGCACGCTGCGTTCCCAGGACAGTGTGCACCACCGCACTCTAGCTCACGGTATTCGGGGCAGGCTTGTTTCACAGGACCCGCTACACCGTCTCTAACTGCCACCATCCCGCTAAGGGGCTGTCACTTCTCCCTCTGCACAAATCAGCTGCGGTGACCCCGCGGAGAGCTGCAAGCCGTGGCACGAGCAGGCGGCGCTCACCCGCCGGTCCAGAGCCCGGTGCCCACAACAGAGGCCTGACGCAGCAGGCACTTCGCCAGGCCGCGTGGGTGTGAATCCTCCAACTGCACCCACTAGCTGTGTGCTCTTGAAGATGGTATTAGGCTCTCTGTGCCTCAGTCTCTTCCTCTGTAAAGTGGAGAGAGCAGCCCCTCAGGATCACCGAAATTTAGCATTTCGAAAGCTGAAAGAATACGGCCTGGCCACTGGCAACTGCAGTTCTGGAGGGAGCTCCTGCTCCCCCATTATTACAAACAGGGTTTCTGGGCTCATTTCTCTAACACAACAGGGCAACGGCCTGCTGGTACGTCGTCACTTGGCATACACTTTAAAGACAACGGGAGTGCGAGACAACTGAGCCCTGCTGATACGGAAGAACGTGTGTTTCGAGGACATGGGAGCACCCTCTGTCTTCGTAAGAATAAAGGGCACTGACATCTTCCGATAATGGGTTCTAAAGAGTACTCGAATCCACCACAGAGTCCACTTTGAACAGGAGGCCCTCCCCGGACTTAATCGCATCCTTTGGAAATACCAGTTAAGGGGAAGGTTTACACCTTCCCACAAGTAACTAGGGTTCCAGCAGATAACCAGGACTCAACTTCTAAGAGCATGGACTAAATATAGAGGCAGAAATAATCAGTAAACTTCATGAGAGCTCTCAAATGTTTCAATTGCACATCAGTGCCCTCTCCTGCCAAGGACGGGGATCAAATGGGGAAGTGGGACCCCTTCTCACCCCTGCTCCTGGGGCCCCTCCTCACCAGGGCCCTTACCCCCTGTCCTGCTGACCACTGCCCACCCCCTCCCCAGTGATGACCAGGTGCCCTCCACCAGTGGGCATCGTGGAAATGGGGGGGGAGGGCGAGGCTGGGGCGCAGGTGCCTCGATGGGGAGCCAGCCAGCAGGCGAGGCTTATTAAGTATGACTTTAAAAAAATCATTTGAAGTGAAAAACAAGGTATCCCAAACTATTTCACACTAAATATGTTTGCAGGTTAAATAGTAAGTTGCTCTTAATTAATTCAAACCAAAAGCAAAATACAAAATAAAAAACAAAGTGACCCACACACAAACTACAGATGCTGGTTATCTCCTAACTGAACCTGCTTTCTAAGAAACCACAACCTTTCTTCTGGAACTTGTATAGAACTTAAAATTTAAAAACAAATCAAATAAATAAAAACTCAAGAATAAATAGAAGGCCTTTTCCTCATTTTTAAAATGAGCAACAAGACTTAATAATTTTATACGTTATTCTATTCTATTCTATTGTAAAAATTAACAAAGTATGCCAAAAGTGATGGAAAAATATTTATACCTAACAGTTTCGATTACTTTCACTGAGGAATATATATTTCTATAAACACAGTAGAGTGATCACTTAGTTAAGAACCAATGACATCTAAAATCATAGAGGTTTCAAAACACACATCTAACAATGTGACTTTATTTTAAAAATCAACATGACTTACAGACATTCAGGTTCACTTATGACATAAATTTCCCAAAAAAGTCACTGATCTAAATCCCTCATTAAAATGGTTCTCTTTGAAAGGTCATCGAAGTCTTAAAAGAATAATGTGCTCAAAGCACAAGACACATACTTTTATCTATAACCAGGAATGTAACTGGAATGTCTGCCTTACGGCTTCCAGTCCTAAAACAAGTGCTTGCAGAGGAATTAAGCCGGCCCTTGCCCGCGAGGTCATCTTTTAACCTGCAAAACTCATGTTTTTAAATGCTCTTAATTAACTAAAATCAGTTTTAAAAAGCAAACTACAATTTTACTACCTGAAAATAAGAAGAGGTGAAATCACTCAGAGGAAGACTGGGAAATTAGCAGACGAGCGAAATTCTCACACTTCGCCCCCAGCGGGAGAGGCCTCTGGAAACCGTGCTTCCATCTCCTGGCACGTCCACCCGGTGCGCACACCAGAGAGCGGCCGCCAGTCACCTGCTCCCGCACCACCTTCCAGGGCTGTGGCTTTAATCTCATTCCACCTACTTTACTTACGGCTGAAGACACACACACTAAGCATCACGCAGCGCAGTTTTAACTCGTTTTAAAAATCCCAGCCAAAAATTCAGTCCCCTTCTGAAAATGGACCCTAAGAGACGGATGTACTTATATTAATTTGCAAGCTGCAAAAAATTCAGCTCAATGATTAAACAGTCGATATACAAACAACACAAACTTTGGGGGAAAAGGACTGATCGTTCACTTACAGATATTTTAAGTTCTCCAGGTCTTCGAATGCTCCGCTAGGTATGCTCTTGATCTGGTTATTGTTGAGAAGCCTGCGAGAGAAAGTCTGAGTATGAATTACAACCAGCACCCCTCTGAACCCATTGTGGGAACACATTCCTACCGGTTGGAAAAGGTCCTAAGACGATTCGGGTACAGAGCTCAGCCCCGACACCGGCCGAGCGCTACATTCACACGGGAGCGTTTCAGCGCTCACCCTGTGATGACGCGTGTCCTCAGGGCACAGGCGTCCCTGTCACCGCACCAATCCCCTCCGTGTGCACACCGACCGAATTCCCTCTCCGACGCAGAGGCGTAGCTATCTGTCCTCCTGTCTGTCGGACTGTCCACCTCAGCGGAGGGGAAGGCCAGTGCAGGTGGTTCTCACCAGGGTCGGACCGCCCCCAGGCTCCCAGGGCCCTGCCTATCCCCCTGTGCCCACAGCCGCCCTCCGGAGCAGAAGAACCAGAGACACCAGCCTCCTGACAAGCTCAGCACACTCGACCGCAGCCCAGGTCAGCCGCAGAACCTCTCAGCGCCAGTCAGGCCCATTCCCTCCGTCTGTCCGTCCTTGAGGACTAAGCATGGGTGCACAACGGGATGGCACCCCAATCCTCCTGGGTCCAGCTACCCAGGAGAAGCCCAGGCCCGTCCTCCTTCCGATGGGGCGTGTGAACTAGTTAGCACAAGTGAACGGATCTGGCCCAGCTGGGGACTGAGTTACTACTCACAGGAAGAGAAGGGGATCACGTGGCCATTGGTCTGGGTCAAGCCACTTATGAGGGACCCACACAGGTCCACGGATGTCAGACAAAACAGGACGGCAGCCAAGCACAGGATCCACAGGCCTGGCATCTTAACGCGCATATTCTGTTCTAGGGTCCCAAGTCCACTCTCCTCATTCATGCCCCTGACCACGGATAATCAGGGCTGACCACAGCTGAAAGGTGTGATGATTTCCGTACTTGTTTCCTACTGGGTCCCAATAGAATGTTTGGACTTACAACGTATTCAAGTTTCTCAGCTTCCTGAATGCCCCAGGCTGGATCTCTCTGATTCTGTTAAAGCGAAGATCCCTGGGGAAAAAAAAACAAAACAAGAAATGCATTTATATAGAGAAATACGCAGTCATCACTGGTCCTGTGTCATCTCAGTTCCAGCACGACGATAAGACATTTAAGGAATTAACCTCACAGCTCATTCGTGGGACCAATTATTCAGTGAGGCTAACTGCATAATGATAAATGAGTATTTATCTGCATGACAGGGCAGCCATATCACATTACAGAAGTTTGTTTAAACAACACCTATGGGGAGATAAAAACTTACTCTAACCCTACACCCATCTTCTGCCAAACCTAAGGTCGTCAAGCCTTCCCCAGACACAGGATCGACCCACACATACTCCGCGGAGTCGCCCCGGCACCCACTCCAACAACTTCTCGAGCTGGAATTCGGCGGTTCATCTGCGAACTGCCCACAGTGTCCTCTCAGGGATGAGTTCAGACCCAGCGTCCATGAACTGGAAAGATCCACGCGTGCAGCGTGGATCCTAACTCAGTACTTCCAGGCAGCTTAAATAGTTAAATGTGTGCTGGGAGAACAGTTCCTGATGTTTCAGGAACAGAGGGACGACCTGAGCAGCCCAGGAGAGAGCAGAGCGCGAGGCCACGTCCACAGAGGCTGCCGGCGCTGTGGGGGAAGGGCAGGGCAGCTGGTGGGGCGGCCCCTCCGCGGGACAGGCGCAGACTCGGCCCCGGGGCCATGAGCTCGGGGGCAGAAGGCATGCAGATGTCCATTTCTACCCTCTGAATTAAAACCCATCAATTAGATTAAAGTAAAAAATATAAGATACATAAATTCAATTAAAACCTGTAATTTATAGTTATAATTGTAATGTTTATGAAAGTCACAGAAAAATAAATGAAAGGCCACTTTCTTTACCACAGAGTCTTAGAAAAATTAAGATGCCTTGCTCACAGGCCCAAGCCCTGTAACAGTGCAGCAGGATTATCGTGGGATCAACGGGGAGACCCCCATTCACATGAAACCCGACTCCAGTGCCTCAGAATGGACCTGATTTGGAAAGTCTTTGCAGAGATCAGCCAGTCAAAACAAGATCAACACAGTATGAGGACGGCCCTACTCCAGTATGAGTGGTGTCCTTAAAGAAGGGGGAAATTTGGAGACAGGCACACGGGGAGAGGGCCGCATGAGGACTCCTGCGGTTCCACCACAAGCCAGCAAAGGCTGGGGGCTGTGGGAGACGGGGCGATTCTTGCCCAGCACCCCGGAAGGACCCAGGCCTGATCTCGGGCCTTCTGCCTCCAGAGCCGCAAGCCTCTGTGCTTCTGCGGGAGCTCCGTGTGCGGGGCTCGGCGCAGGCGTCCCAGGAAACCCACACAGGCTCCTGGAGCAACACTTGGTCTAAATCAGGAACGACGCTTCTCTCCTGACATGTTCATGAACTTTTTAGGAATCTGATTATTTTGAGCCAATTTAAGAGTCATAAATGATGTACAGAATTGGTTCTAGTCTATGGTGCGATAAAAGGCTTTTCAGAAAGTATTTAAGTCGCTAAAATGAATTGTGTTGACTTAGGAGTGAGCACATGAAACATGGAACATTAGGGCATCTGCGTCCTGGCTCTGAGTCAGGTTTCAGGGTAGCGGAGTCCCCAGGCATCGGTCTCCACCTGCCCTGGGCAGCCGACCTGGCCCTCACCCCGGGGGCTCTCCCTGGTTCCTGAGAGCCACCAGCATGCTCTTCCGGGAACGCACCTCCCCGGCACTGACGTGTGGCTTTTAAGGAGAAATTGATCTACATGCACACTAAGGACATTAAAGGTGCGTCCACTGGGGAGGTGCTGAAGCCAGGTCCCCAAGGGGAGGGCAGGTGCGTCCAGAGGCCCCGTCGTCCCCCGTGTGGAATGTGGGGTCGTGGTTAATGAGCAAAGACTGGCTAGCTGGGCTTTAGTGTAAACACAGGTGGTGGGGAAGCTGTCTCCTCGCATGTAACAAACACAAGCTTTCCCAGGACTTGGACAGACGCCCCGGGGCCAACGTGGAGAAGGCACGCCCTGGAACGTGAAGGGCCATGCGCTACATGCAGCAGAACCAGTCGGGACATCGTCCAACCAAGACGCCAGGCCTCAAGTCCTCAGGAAGGACGGTGGCGTGGGCTCACGCAGCTTCTGACGCCTCTGACACAGAGGGGAGCAACACGGAAACCTCGTGGAGTCTGGAACGCAAGCCGCTGAGGGACAGAGGACTTGGCCACCTCCTGACGCGCCAAGGCCAGCCCACGGGTGTAAGGCCCATGCCAGGAGCCCCGGGGGACACCTGCAGAGAGGCTGCCGCGCACCCCGCAGCCACCGCGCACAGGCTCAGAGCGCCTGAGCGGGCCGGGCCTCACAGAGACCTGGGGTCCAGGGAGACCCACGCCAGATCTGAACGACCTCAGGGGGAAGCGGCGTTCAGTGCCTTTTAACCCACCGGCACAGACTACACACTGAAATATAAGCGTGTCTGATGCACAGCTAAATAACGTCAGTAAAATTAACCTGCTTCCAATTTTTAGTGAAACTTCTGCAACATCTAAACTTACATATATGGTCGCATCTTATCGTTTGGCCTCTTTTCAAGCATCCAGGCCAGCTCCCGGCTTCCCAGCAGACAACCAGAGAAAGACCACACGCCCGCCCAGCCAGGGAGGGGCACAGAGAGGCCCCCTTCCCGACAGAAGCAGAGAAATTTGAACAACAGAAAGGAACCAAACGGAGATTCTGGAAGTGAAGCACATAACAGCTGAAATGTAAAGTCCTTGCGTGGACTTAACAACGTCTTGAATAGGGCAGAAAATGGGGTGAGCCTGAGGGCAGGACGCCAGGAAGCGTGCAGCCTGAGGGGCGGGGGGACAGCACTTGTTCTGTCAATATGACCTTGTATACATGAGGGGCCCCGCAGAGACGGCCAGCCTCGGAGAAGCCGCAGGAGAGGTGGTCAGGGCCGCGGGCCCGGACCCGGAGAGACAGGCCCAGGGAATGAAGATGCCATGGATTCCCAATAGGAACCAAATTCCAAGTCATCACCACAGATCACAGAGGCTGTGTTTTACCTGAACTGATTCCCACTCTTAGGAAGTATCAGCAGGGACTTATTGACCCAGGAATGGTGAGGATGCTCGTAAGCAATGTTCTCAGTGGCGTCCCCTGATCAGCAGCAGCAGGAGCATCCCTGGGAAGGTGCTAGAACAGCCAATTCTGGGCCCCACCCCAAATCTGTAGGATCAGAAACTCTGGGGGTGGGGCCTGGTAGTCTGAGTTTTAATTCTCTCTCCAGGAAGAGCAAGGTGAGGTTTGAAAACTCTGCTCTTCAGTGATGCTGGGAGGCAGCAGTGTGCATGCGTGTGACTGCATACGTATTTACACGTGTGCACCTGTGTCGGATACAAGTGCATCATCCACACACACATGCACGGACACGCATGCACACACGCACACGCATGCACAGCAGCTGTCTGCTTGTCCCCTCTGCTCTTCCTCCACATTGGATCCTTAGGCCCATTTGTCATCACTGACATAAAGCTTACGTTAAATGCAAGCCGATTAACCAAGTTACACTGTAAGTACCCTCCCCCCATTCTTTAACTTTTGAAATAAGGTCTACACGTGCCTGGAGAGACAAAATGTCTAACCCTACAGAATAGGACCACAGGAGATCACGTCTGTGGAAAGTGCTCCCTACACTGTCAAGCCTTTCGTAGACATCCATGGCGGCCATCGCCTGCGGGTTCTGATGGTTTTCCCAGACTCCCTCACCGAAGGCACGAAGCACATCATCGGTGGCAATCTCTGCACTGAGCAGTCGCTACACGCAGAGAATCTCAGGGTAGTGCAGGAAGTCACTCAAGGGCTCCTAGAAATTACGACTTCAGGGCAAGATCACGGTGAGCTTCATGGTCCACCTCCACTGTATGTGGCTTCTAACACGTGAGGGCATGGTAAAGGTGGTCGGTTTTAGGAAGGAGGAAGGAGGAGAATTCTTATTAGGTTAGAAGAAATCCCTGCATTTGGCAAACAAGGATTCAGAAACAGATCCAGCAACGAGCCCCAGGTCACTCACTCGTGAGTAGCAGGACTAGAGCTGAAATCAGAATCTGCTGCCAGGGCTCCCCCGGAAGCCTGTGGGGAGAAGGTATTTTCACCCCTGCCGGTGGGGTTCACAGGCTGCCCCTGCCCCGTCATGCTTACATTCAGGAACTCCCCAAAATTAATGCTAAGTGTTGCCCCTTCCGACCTCACGGAAGTGCAGGCCCAGAGAAACCCTCTCAGCACGCAGAAGGGCCTGGAAAAACCATGCAAAATCAGCAGGATTCTGCAAGGCAGATCCTCAAAAACAGAAGTCGATTTACACTTTATATTAAAAAGGCTAACAAATTCCTAAGTTCACAAGGCAAGAAGTTTTAGGTGATTTGCTTTGTTTTAAGGTTTCCATTATTGCAAACTACTGATGGAACCAAAAACCTACCAGAAAAAAGCAAAAACAAGAAACTGAGCACCTGGAGGGTCTGGGATGCAGCATCTAAGTTCTGGTTCCTAGTCAGCGTCGTATCATAATTCATGGCAGACCGCAGAACGGCCACTGATCAGAGCCGGAAGAGGCCACAGAGACCCAGTGTCTCTCTTGTCCCCTCCCCAGCTTGAGCTCTGGGACCCCTTCTCAGCAACATTTCCAAACCACTCAGCAATATTTAGCTAAATCACAAAAAAGTTATAAGAGAAAATAAAAGGGAATCATTAAAGTTTCTATCATAAAGTCCACCTTCATAATCTTTGGTGATTTTTAAAATACTTTTTCCCATTCACTAAAGTGACACACATTTTAACTTACCTTTAAATAGAAGAAGTAAAATAGAAATAGGAAAAATTAAAAATGATTTGTCAACAAATTCAAAATGACACAGTATGTCCTGTTTGAGAACCAAAAGTATTTCAATTCAATTTAACCCTATCAAAACATCGAAACTTGACAACAACTACTTCTATGATGTGATCATGAGAACTTTTTTTTTTAATTTATCTGACAGAGAGAGAGCGTGCGCACACGCATGAGCAGGGGAGAGGGGCTGAGGGGGAGAGAGAATCTCAAGCAGACTCCCCGCTGAACACAGAGCTGGATGTGGGGCTCGATCTCATGACCCTGAGATCGTGACCTGAGCAGAAATCAGAAGTCGGATGTTCAACCAGCTGAGCCCCCCAGGTGCCCCTTGATCATGAGAAGTCTTGCATTTCGCCCCTCCTCCAGCCGGCTTTGCGCTTCGGGGCCACATCCAACCAACATGCTGCTGGTAACTATTTCTCACAAATCGCACGTTTTAGAAGGGAACTGTCATTATTCTCTGTACACTTCTGTTAGACTTCTCTTTATTTTTTTTAAAGATTTTATTTATTTATTTGAGAGCGAGAATGAGAGAGAGAGAGAGCGAGAGAGAGCATGAGAGGGGAGAGGGTCAGAGGGAGAAGCAGGCTCCCCGACGAGCAGGGAGCCCGATGCGGGACTCGATCCCGGGACTCCAGGATCATGACCTGAGCCGAAGGCAGTCGCTTAACCAACTGAGCCACCCAGGCGCCCAATGAAACTTTATTTATTTATTATTTTTTATAAAGATTTTATTTATTTATTTGAGAGAGAGAAAATGAGATAGAGCATGAGAGGGGGGAGGGCCGGAGAGAGAGGCAGACTCCCTGCCGAGCAGGGAGCCCGATGCGGGACTCGGTCCCGGGACTCCAGGATCATGACCTGAGCCGAAGGCAGTCGCTTAACCGACTGAGCCACCCAGGCGCCCCAGTACTTCTCTTTATTCCGTCTGGGTTTTTTTAAAGTATTGGGGCACTCTTATGTTAGGTGAGAATTCTGATCACACGAAGACCACAGCGTTAAACATCATCTGGACGCTAACTTCAGAACTAGCCTCCTTTCCATGCTGCTCGCTAACTAACTGGATGGAGCACGAGTGTTCCCTACGGAGGCCACACAGTGACCGACGCAGATCCTGGGGGGCTGTGATGAGTGTGCTGGGCACAGCAGGTACATCTACGACTCAGACCTGAAGCTTCTGGAAGTGTCCGCTTCAGAAGGAGACTTTAAAAATTAGGGTCATGGCAAATACAGCGGGCCTTCTGAGGGCATGAATCCAGACACCAGCCCCAGTTTCTCCAACCACTGGGGACACAGACCCTCTCATCATGCCACCCTCTTGAACCCCTACCAAAAATGTTAAAGAACTAGAGATTCGTGACTGTTGCAGCTTGGAAAACAACATCCTAAACCCAGCCTTACGGTTTCTCATTGATATTTGGCTGGAATAGAGTGACTTACATTTCTGATGCTAATGTATGCCTTTCAGACACTGAAGGAACACCTAAAATGTGTGTTTTTCGTGGTAAAGAGAGTGCTGTGTTGGCGTAGGAGGAAGTCACACGCAAATCCATTGATTTTACTATTAGTATTTATCAAAACGTCCTCGGATGCACAGACTTGTAAGGCACACGTAACTCTTTACCGCCAATAATTAGGACTTAATAGCGTCATTCACCTCCTCATTCAGCAAATGGTAACTGAGCAGCAACCGCGAGTCCATCACTGCGGAGGAAAACGCCGGAGAGCTTCAAGCCGGCACCGGACTAGCCACGGGGACAGACCCGGAGCGGGGCTCCAGGTGCGGGAGGAAGAATCGCCAGGATGTCGGTGGGCCACATAAGCATGGCACGGACAGCAGCTCAGGGGGCTCTGTGAGTATCCGAGCCCCCTGCGATCGGACGGTTAAAGGCCAGGGGACGTCAAGAGTTCAGTTCCAGGCACAGAAGCCCGAGATGCCGACTAGACGCACAAGTGGACACGCGGGTCTGGAGCGCGGCCAAGTCCAGAGTGCAAGTAGAAAGGTGTGAGTGTTGGCAAAGGGCACAGAGCTGCCCGCAGAGCGAGGGGCGGGGCAGGGCCAGGGAAGTCCTGAAGCCTGTCAGCCATTGCAGGGGGCGCGCTGGGGGAACGGGGAGGCCGGAGGGGCAGGGGCGTGTGTGGGGAGCCGGGGCTCCTAACGCAGAGTGGGGACAGTGCTGTCGGGAGGGGCCGGCTCGCCTCGGAGGGATTTCAGCAGGACCAAGCCTGCTACAACCGCCCTGTCCCTACCTGAGGACCGCACTCACTGTCCACACAGGCGAGCTGAAAACCTCCAGGGTGCCGACCCGTCCAGGCAATCTCTGAAGACACAGTAAAGCCCTGCTGAGTTTGGGCTGCACTCGGCGTCCCTGATGCCCACACGGGGACCCCAGCGCCTCCTGGGCCCACCGAACGCAGTGCAGACGCACGACGGGTGCGCTCCCCCTTACCATCACGGGTCTGTGACGTCTGCGGTACAGAAAAGTGAACTGAGCTGCTCCGTGGTGCGGGAAGTCTGACGGAACGAGAAGCCTGGGTTTTCACACTAGCACATTCCACAGTTTCTAAGCACAAAAATGAAAAAACATTACCCTCCTGGATGAAAATAATCCCACTCTTAAACGGAATGTCACAATTCCTAAACTTGAATCTAACCTTGCAGATGCTTACGGGTGGTGGAATTAGAGATGTGGACCTTGGAATAACATTCTTTTTTTTTTTTAAAGATTTTATTTATTTATTTGACAGAGAGAGAGAGCACAAGTAGGCAGAGCGGCAGGCAGAGGGAGAGGGAGAAGCAGGCTCTCCGCCGAGCAGGGAGCCCGATGCGGGGCTCGATCCCAGGACCCCGGGGTCACGACCTGAGCCGAAGGCAGCCGCTCAACCGACTGAGCCACCCAGGCGCCCCTGGAATAATACTCTTATCTCCCATGTAAACGTGTAATTCAGGAGACTGGTACAGCTCCTGCTTGATGGGCAACAGGGTGACGTCCTGTAAACTGGCGTAAATTGCAAATACCCTGTTGAACCGCACGGGATACTCCTAACCCACCGAGCATTGCAGCTTAGCCAGGCCCACCTGCGCGTGCTCAGACTGTGCTGCACATTCTTAATCAACCCAACACAGTATTGCTTCCTGAAATCTAGCATTTTACCTTAAAGATATAAGAGCAGCTCACATTCTACTCTGTCAACGACCGGGTGAGAAGAGGCTAGCCTTGCTGGGAACAGGGAACGACGGGCCTCTCACAGGATGCACCTTGGACTTCACGGTCTTCAGCCGAAGCACATTATCTCCCCCCACAAACCCCGTTTTCTTCTTGAATTCCAGCAGGCTCGTTGGCACATTCAGCCACCTGGACAGGTGAGCCAGAAGCTACCCCGTGTCTCCTTCACTTCCTGCCTCCGATGCACTGCCAGGCCCGCTGTTTTCCATCAGTGTTTCCCACCGTTCACCCCTCGCTCCCACCCCCACACGACACTCAGCAGGACTGTGGGCGGCCTGGCCCCATCTGACAATCTGACGTCACTCTGGGACCTGCCCACTACTGCCCCTGCTCCCACCACCAAGACAGCCCTGCTGCTCAAAGCAAGACCCCTTCCCATGGCCGGGCCCACGCGCCTGCCCTCGTCCCTCCTGCAGAAACCCTTGGCACAAGCAGGCCCCTGTCCTGCGAGCACATCTGGTTTGCTCGGGAAACGACCTGGCCTCCAAGACCAGGCCAAGGAGCACTGTTAGGAGCACACAGCATTTCATGTGTCTTCCTGCAGTTCTGTGATTATAGGGTGCGCTGAGCACGGTCAGCAAACTGCACCCCAACGTACAGAAAATGAAGAACTGGCCCCAGGCTCGGTGTCCATGGCAGTGACTCCTCTGGGCAAAGCCAAGACCATCTGTTCATTTGTATAACTACAGAGGAGAACTCCAAAAGGCACTTTATTAATGAAATTCTTAACAAGTGTGCTGAAACAGATTTAAAATCCCGACCACCCCCAGGCAGCAAACAGCTCGGGGGGAACCAGGCCTGCAGACAAGCAGTCCCAGGTACAGTGTGGGGCCTTTGGGGCCCCGCCGTCCTGAGAGCACCTGTCACTAGCTGGCTTTGAGGAGGGTGCCCTGACAGACCGCATGCCCTCAGCCCACTCCACCGCAGGCCCTCCCCTCACCACGGCTTGTTCTGGTCCCTTCCTTGCCTGCAAGAACAGTCACCCGCCGTGCACCTGCTCCTGTCATTTGCCTTCCTGAGTAAGTTCTGAGCGCATTCCTTTCACAGCTCCCCAGGGGCCCCGTGTGTGCTCACTGCTGGGCTCCCCAAGGGCTCACGCACTTCCCTCCAGTCTGTGCAGTTATAAATAGCATGCAATGACCAGCTTTCTGTAGGTACCCGTTTTGGATTTTTGCGAGGGTGTTTCTGGAACAGACTCCTGTAAGCAGCACTGCTGGGAGAGAGGACGGGCACGTTTAATAATAGCTGACATGGGCAGCGCACCTGCTAAGGGCTGGTCACTTCCACAAAGGCTTGCTGCCGTCATGGCCCAGCTCGTTAGCCCCCAGAGACTCGGGCCCCGACTGTGCTCCCCACACGGCACTGTCCTGCCTCTGGATGGGGTCAAGGAGGCCGGGACGGGGCTCCGACTTCTCCTGAAATGGAGCTGGAGGGAGGTTTTGAGTAGAACGAGCGCACAATCAGATGGCAGTCTGCCCCTAAGCAGACAGGGGTGGGGGTCAGCGCACAGGAGGGCAAGCGGCCGGTGCTGTGGGCGATGACAGCAGGAGCCTGCAGCTCCATGGGGCTACGGGAGGGCCGGAGGTCCTGGGGGAGAGGTCGGACCACGGGAGACAGTCCCCGCCCCAGACGCGACCTGAGCCAGAGGCAAGAGCACACATCAGTCCGCACGCTTTTCTTCAGCTGACAAAGCATGCACAGCGCACACCTGTCACACCTCTCCGGCTGACGTGGGTGCGCCTGTCTTCAAACACAGCTCCCACAACCCACTGCCCTCCCAGGAACAGGCTGACCAGCACGGAGGGCATTCCACCCAAGCCCATCTGTTTCCGCAGGCCGTGCTGAGCACACGTGGCCCAGACCCCTTTCCCCGGGCCACTGCTGGGGGCAGTGTGTGCAGCTGGCAGCCTTGAAGGATGAGGCGATGTCCTGTCCAGTTGAAGGGCAGCCTGCCCCCACTTGCCCTGAAGGCCATTCCCAGGCTCAGTGTGCCTGTCCTCCATGGGCAGGGTCCCCACATTACCCCCGAGGGACTCAAGGGGCTCAGGGACCCACGAAAACGGGAAGAGCACGCTGCTTGCCGAGTGCAAGCAGTGAGGTCGTCTGTCTCTGACCAGGACTCTCGTGTCCCCTGCCGGGACAGAACCAGATCTCGGCACCACCCTGGGCATGAACTCTGCCCTCTTGGAAACAGAACAAAGCGACCGTCCGGGGACTTCCGGTCTGTGCTTCACTGAGGGGCTTTTCCTTCATGTCTCCCCCTAAAACCTGGACGTGTGCAGCTCACTTTTTAAAATATAATTTAAGGGCGCCTGCGTGGCGCGGTCAGTTGAGCGTCCAACTCTTGGTTTTGGGTCAGCTTGTGATCTTGGGGTCCTGAGACTGAGCCCCGTGTCAGGCTCCACACTCTGCTCCAAGTCCATTTGGGATTCTCTCTCTCTCCCTCTCCCTCCCCCCGCCCCTCCCCATGTTCTCTCTCTCTCATTCTCAAATAAATTAATAAAATCTTAAAAAAACACAATTTAACTCAATATTTACTGAGTAGACCCAAAAAAACAGGAGTCTGGCTAGAAATCATGGAACACTTATACACACTTTTATTTGTTCCCATTTTTATCTTCTTTCACAAATAATTAGAGGCAGCATAAAAGCACACCAAACACAAGCGATAAGGGAGCTTAAGGACTCAGGGAGAAGGGGAAGACAAGGGCAGAGGAAGAACAAGATTAAGGAGCAGAGGCAGGAGAAGGCTCCCAGCACCCTGACAACCAAGCAAAGCCAAGATCTAATCCAGCACAAGATTCCTTAGCCCAGAAAGTTCCTTCGCCAACCGGCTGGGAGAAATGAGGCTTTTACTGATACAAGACCAAGGCAAAATCCACACAGATCCTCCTAAATATCAGCCACGTAACTGTAAGTAAACAACATCCCGAGAGGAGGCTCGGTGACTGATTCCATGTGGCTGTCCCGTCCCTCACCGGGGCCACCGGCACGATGCTAAAGCATGATTCAAAGCCCGCAGGGACACAAATTTCATCCTGTTTATCTTGGCTCTTCCTTCCTGCCTCCAGAGGTCTTTCTGACCCTGATGTGCATTCAAGGATTCGTTAAGCCCTTGAGGCCCGTGCTGCCCGTGTGTATAACAAGCATGCACTCCCTTCTCTATCCAAGTTACTAAAATTTAAAAGAAAAAACAAAAAACTGCAGGTCAGCAAAGGGAAAACGAGTGCAGGGTGATGAAAACGCGTACGAGCAGGTGTTCCTGGACAAGGGACAGCCAGGGAGCCTGCACCTGACAGGCAGGACCAGCCGCAACTTGGCCCGGGGTCCTGGACGTGACGCCTCCACAGGCAGAGAGCCCGTGGACACGACAGGGCAGGCAGTGCTAACGCACGTCCATCCTTCCGAATGCCAGGGTGGCTGGGCGCCCCGTTTGCCCACGAGAGCCCAGGGCACCCCTGAGCCACACTGTTGGTGATAACCGAGTGGGCTGCCAGAGCCCCACAAGCCCCGGCTAGGCGGGTTCGATCCTCCTCACCCGGCACGAGCTGGCCGCGGCCCACCACGGAGTAGATGAGCGCACGCTCGCGGGGTCGGCGCCGGATGCTTGAGGCCAGTGGGGCTCCGGCCACCCTCGGTAAAGGACCAGTCCGCGGGGCTTCCTTTCCTTCCCCCTCTGCCGCCGACTGTGATTGTAAAACACAGTAAAGAACGTTCTGACAGGTCTGGGTACCGGGCAGGCACCTTTCACCTGCTGCTGACCAGCAACAAAGGGGCCTGCATGCCAGCACCCAGCGCAGGGGCACCCTGAGCTCCCCTTCTTCGGGTGACACGCACGGGGACCGGCGAACACGGGGGCCGCTTCTCGGGCACGAAACGGAAGCGAGGGTCCACCTCTGCTCCATGGCCGTCCCAGAGACATGCCAAGAGGCAGACACGGAAGGCAGACCTGAGCTCGGGCTGTTGGCAAGGGGGTCCTGCAGGAGAGCAAAGGGGTTCCTGAGGACCCACGGCCAATTCTGGAGCTGGAGGTTCTGCAAACAGCCCTCAGGCAGGAAAGTTCCCAAGAGTATCTGCGGCACCAGTTACAACCTCCCTGGCCCCAGGGGTCGGCATCGAGGACACTGTGAATGTTTGCAGGGACGCCTCTGACCGCCTTGCACTGCCCTCCGCGCCTCATGTATCGTGGACCCACCTGTCACCTTTGCTGGCCATGCAGTGACCGCCATCCCAGGAGCCCCAGGGAAGGCCCCCAGGGAAGGCCCCTGCAGGACCGCTCACCGTGCAGGCCCTCAGGGACCCACGACCCTTGCTGGCAACTCCTGTGTGTCTGAGAGAAAGACTGAACCCTCCAAGCAGAGCGGGGACCCTGTGAGCGGCACCTCCCAGGCCGTCTGCCCTCCCGGAGGTCACAGGCAGCCACTCCCCAGCAGCCCAGCAGGAAGACCGTGGGCTTCACACCTGCTCCGTCCCTGTGGAAGCTTCTGGGTCCTGTCACAGCGGCTACGCACCAGAGTTTGCAACTCAACTGTGACTTCAGGAAATACTACTCTCGACCGTGTAAAAGTGTAAAATGCAAAGCTCACAGGCCAGGTGAAAGCAGGCAAGGGCTTGTTCCAGCCCTTGGCCCGGGGTCTGGCCCTGGGTGCAGGGAGGGAGGCCCCACTTGGGCCTGCACCGTGTCCTTCCCGCCACGTCCCACTGACTTATTCCCAGGCTTTATGTTTCAGGAGGTGTCCTTTTTCAGGCCACACGCAAAGGCAACCGATTCGCGCAAAGCCTTCTCTCTGCCCTACAAATGAACAAAATAAATCTAGTTCATGTGTTTGTTTTCTCCGGGGAAAAAAATCCCAAACCTCTTCCATGGGTATTTAAAAAATGAAATCAGTACTTTTCCTACTTTCCAGACCCAAAAAGAAAAAAAAAAAGCCAGAGTTGTGTACCGCAGGCTTTTCCCAAGGCCATTTTCTCTGTCCAGAAAGCCCAGCACGTGGGGGTTAAACCGAGGACAGCATGTAATTAGAGGGAAAGAGGCCCCACTCTCATCTTCTAAGCAAACAAGGAGGCACAGAAACCCGCATGGGCGAGCATGAAATCCATTCTCTCCAACTAAGTGTGTCAGGGAAAACAGAGCAGGCGGACATGGTTCTAATTAGAAACAGCCAAGAAAACAGCAAATAAATGGGGCACGATCCCAGCAGGATCATGCCAACACAGTCCCGGGCCGCGGAAGGCGGGAGCTCCCCCTTTTCCTGAGAACATGTATGTGCGGTCTTCCTGTTTTGAAAACAGGACGCGGGTGCGGAGAAGTGAGTGTCTCCTCTCAGGGGAAAAGCGCCTCAGAGCGCGACATCACAGGGCTCGATGATGCGTCCACCAGCTCTGGGGCTGGGCCTGGCTCCCACTCCGGCCTGGGGAAGCCAAGCAGGCTGCGGTGAAAACAGCGGGAAATGGACCACGCACCCAGGGTGCCAGGGCGCTGGGACCCTGTGGGGACAGACGCCTGGGCGCCGGCCTCTGACCTGGGTGCCCCCACAGTGGGTGGGACGGGCCCGCAAAGGGCCTGCCCCCCTGTGCTCCGCCTCCACCCTGCATCCTGGGACTCCTCCATGACAAACAAAAATAACGTGTGCACGTGTGTGTGTGCGCACGCACGTTCTCTCCAGGCCACTGCTCTGAGTAGGTGTGTCATTTTCTAGTTTGGCAGCAGGGAGGCTGACTGTTGCCCAGAAGAAACACCAGAGGCCTGAGTTCAAATCCCTCCTCTGCATTTCATGGGCTGTGCGCTCCTGAACAAATGTCTTGACCTCTCTGATCCTCGGTCTCCTCTGCAGAATAAAGCAATGATGTCACCTGCCCCTCCCGTGAGGACAACAGGAAATGAGGTGAGCAGAACAGGAAGCCGACTGGTAGGAGAGATCAGAGGGGGGCCTGGGTCACCCGCCGGAATGAGGGGTGGGCCTGCTGCGCGCTGTGAGGGGCCACCCTTGAAAGAGACAGACCACCTCCAGTCCACCCCGCATGGTGCTGCCCTAGGTTACAGAGAGCTGACTGGCCTACAGGGGCCTGGCCCCCGCACGCGGCCCACAGGGCCGAGACCCCTTCCTTCCTGGGGCGCCATCTGGGAAGGGTCAGAGTAGTGCTCGCCGTTTCCCGACTTTAACTTGGCTAAGACGCCTGCTTCGAGGGAAAGACTGACGTGATTTTAATACAGATGCTAAAGCCAGTCCAAGCCCCAGAAAGCGTGTCCACGTGGGTGACCCCACAGTTGGAGCGAGTGCGGGACAGAAGAGGGTACACGCCGGGAATCCCCGTCCTCCATCAAGGACAGCTAATCCCCGGCGGGCCGTGGAAAGTCGGCCGGGAGCGGATTCCACAGCGTCGGCCGCTGGTCAAGGCCTCTTTGTTCTCTGCCGGGAGCCTGTGGACCAGCGCGGATGCTTTCAGCCCAGGGCCGTCGCATCCAACGGGGCTCAGCAGCTTTTCCCGACTGGTGACCGTGTTAGCGGAACAATGGAGCCCGCACACACACGCACACACACGCACGTGCTAACACACACACACACAACTTCAGCACGACGCCCCCGGCGCTGAAGTTCCCACTGGGAAGAAAGACCACACAGACGCTTCATCCACCTGGTGCGAGAGCAGCTCAGAACCAGACCAACAAACTGCGGGTGCAGGGAGTTCTCGTTTACAGCAGAGTCCTACGCAGAAGGCGCCACAGAACCGGAAATCAGGTCAGGTGGTGACCAGCAGTGAGGGCAGAGTGTCTGCTGGGGGGCAATCTCGGGGACTGAGTCCGGCCGACGTCTCGGGAAACCAGAGATCCATCAATCCAAACATCACAAGAGAAGAGCAACCACGAGCCACGTGCGACCGGGCGTGACCCGCCACTGACAAGCCCACTTGCCAGAGAAGTAAGGACGGATTCTCACGCCCCAGCGACCAGCTGCAGACGACACGGTTAGACTCACGTCACACACAGAAGACGTCGCCAACGTCTAGAGCACGGAAACCCGGCAGGACACACATCTGTTAGCTTTGTAAGAAATGAAGTACGAGACACACAGAAGAGCAGATTGATTAGTTATTTTTGAAGGTGTTTTTATCTTTTAGACATACATACTAGGGGCGCCTGGGTGGCTCAGATGGTTAAGTGTCTGCCTTCGGCTCAGGTCATGATCTCAGGGTCCTGGGATCGAGCCCCGCATCGGGCTCCCTGCTCAGTGGGGGGTCTGCTTCTCCCTCTCCTCCCCGCTCGCGCTCTCTCTCTCTCAAATAAATACACAAAATCTTAAAAAAAAAATACATACTAAAGTATATGTGGATAAAACGAAAAATAAAACTAAAAAAATGAAAAAATATTTCGTTAAAAGTAATATAGTTCTCCTTCATTAAAAAAAAAACCACACTAGAATACCAGCTCAATGTGCAGCAAGATCAGTACGGTTTGTTTGTTCACGTTCTCATCCACTAACTTCTTGTAGATGCTCAGGATGAAAATCAGAGGACGTCCTGCAGAAGAAACTCCCTCTCCCACTGCAGAGCCTCTGGTCTCCAGGCTGCACGCACTCGGGGTCCCGCCACTCCCACCCCCTCAGCATGCAGCAGCCGGCCACGTCCCCAGACGTACCCCATGCTCCCCAAGGTCTCGGACTTTGCTCAGAGCTCCCACAGCTGGTGGGAGGCTCTCCCACACTCGACACATCAAAATCGACCCATCATTAAAAGTCTGGATCAACTAATAACCACACCCCCGTCCCTAAGCACCTGTCAAACTGCCCAGAAGAGAAGGAATTCCTGTGTCCCGAACCCTTCGCACAGCGTGTCCCGTCTGACTGAGTGCAGTCACCAGACACACCCACCCCACTATCAGCCCACCTGCGGACCCCCTGTGACACTGGGGGTCAGGGCCAGGGCCCGGCCAACAACCAATGGCCACCCAAGGAGTATGTGCTGAATTAAACAGCGCTGTGGTGAACAACTTTTCTCGACCCTAACACAGTTCACGTTCTCTTCCTTCAAATAAAACCAAACTTGGTAAAAACCTTCAGGTACATGGGTCAGTTCCGTCTCTGCTCTGTTGTTCTTGTTTGTGTCGGGAAAGCAGCCGTCCAGGGCGGCAATGCTCGGACGCAGCCGGGACGCAGCCGGGACGCAGCCGGGCTCCGGAGGGCGCGGCAGACCCTCCCACGGCTCCATCGCCAGAGCAGCTGTCCTGGCCGGGAGACTCCGGACACTCTTCAAATACAACTGACTGAGAAGATAAGCAGGACCCTCCTCGATCTGGGAAACCAAGCACTGCAGACCGACGAGGCGGGATCTCGGGCTGCTGACTTTTGCCCAGGTAGGAAGTCTAAACCCAGGGACTCTCTCCACTGCAGGCACACAGAGCAAGCAGGACACGCTTTCTGCTCGCTCCGAGTGGGTCGGAGGGAACACCAGATCGCCCGAGCGTGCGAGAGGACATGTTTCATGTAACTCGGAGTGAGAGCAGCATATCGTGGGCACATGGAAACCCTCGCCACGAACACCTAAAATCAGACAGAACTGCTCCACAGAAGGAGGAAAGACGGGAGAAAAGACTGCGATCAGCTGAATGTAAGTCGGGTCTCGGGAGCTGCCCCTCCTTTGAGCGACAGAAACCAGCCCATGTCTCTCAGAGCCAAGCGGTGGGGGGCAAAGGGGCAGGGACGGGGGCGGTGTTGACGGTGATGATCTCTCCGGGGCGTGGGCACACCAGAACCCATGAAGCGAGGCACCGCCGACGGGAGCAGAGCCCTCGGGCCCGGCACGCCTCAGGACACAAAGCCCAGCTGTGACACAGCAGCTGGGCCCCCCGCACGTGCTCCAGCATCCGGTGCCACGCAGAGCGGCCCTGGGCTCGAAAGGAGCTTCTGAAAGAGCGGATCTGGTTCCTGGAACCCGTGGTCCAGTCCACCGACGGGCAGTACTGGTCTGTGCTCCACGAACCGCTCCCCACACGCATCCACGGCACTAACACACCACGTTAACCCGCTATTCCAATCACCCACGTCATCCACCAATCCACTGTTACTGACCTGCTCTTCTAGGATAATCTGTTCCACCAATCTCCCACGTTAATGTACTCTCCTCATCCACTCCGCTGCTCTATACTAACCTACCCCACAACCAACAACCACTCACATACTAAAAATCCCACTAACCTCCTATACTGACCTTCCCCCTGACCTCACCGGGCGGCCCTGGGCCTGCTCCCTCTGAGTCACTGTCCCTTTGTCCGTAATTCCGACAAGCCTGCGGGAAGTGAGAGGCGGAACTGGGGAGGGGAGGGGAGCAGGCAGGCCACCAGATGGCACCTAACCAGGGTGGACGCCTGCCAACGCTGGAAAGGTGCCCACCAGAGTGGAAAGGGCAAAGGGGACTCTGGAGGAGGTGGGGACAACAGGGTGCCAAGGGGCCTCCGGGCAGGAAGGGCCCAGCATTCTGGACCCCACGGCTCCCATGTGGCAAGAACCCCACAGAAGGGGTCCATTCGGGCAGGTTCTGCGCCCAGTCAGGGTTCCCTCATCAGACCACACACTCAGACGAGTCCCTGGCATGCGTTCTCACCCACACCCTTGACAGCCGGGGCCGGCCAGACGAGACCACGCTCCCACCCCGATGCACACGCTCAAGCACGTGTACCCCCGTGGAGCACTGTGCACGGTGTCCTGGGTGCAGGCAGCCCGCCCAGGACCCTGGCTGTACCCTGACCGGCCAGCCGGAGGGGCCTGCCCCGACCCCAACGACGATGGCTAGTTCCATCCCTGGAAACCGGGGCTACTGGCAGGTGCTCAGTGGGTCATGGCAATGACCACAGCACAGAAAATGACCACCTCGAGGGTGAGCAGGGGAGAGCCAAACGGGGACCAGCGCGTGACGCCGAGACATCCTCGGTCACCACTGATCTCAGCACACAGGCGAGCAAGGGCGGAGAGATGGAACCGACCGTGCGGGTGTAGGGACGAGCGGTGCGGATGATCCTCGTGGAGAATAAGCAAACCGATGGTACAGAAGCACAGACTAGGAGGAGAAGGCAAAGCTTCTACGCCCAAGTGCATGGGCAGCAAAATTACAAGTGTTTCTCTGTTTTGTCCTTAATGTGCTTTAAAAGTCTTCTTAAATGGTCTTGCTTACATGATAATACAAAACTAAGAAATGGGAGTTTTAAAAAATGTTTAAAACAAAGTAATCAAGTTTTTCCTACCATTCTGGGCTCGAGTAATAAAACCCTTTTCAGGACGTGCGATCCTGCGCAGAAGAGGCTTCTGCGGACACGGGCTCTTCTCTGGCGCATGGGGCGCGGGCGCAGGGCCATGCGCGGGGCGCGGGCAGCTCCGGCCACCTCTCTCTGCGTCCTCAGGGCCCTGTGCCTACAACACGGCTTTTAGGGCCGCTCTGAACCCTCTCTACAGCCACAGCCTGCCGGTGTCGGCACCCACGGCTAGCTGTTTATTCCCTTAATATTTTCTAGTTCCAGGTCCCCAGAGAGCCGTCTGTTCTTGGTCAAGGCTAGGCCTGACCATCAGCAACTGGCCAGCACATGGACGGACTGTCCTTGGTCAGATGCCCGCCAGATCCACCCAGCTGTGGCCGGGACAACCAGGGTCACGGGACACTCAACAAAGACACTGCATGGGTCCGGCTTGTCCGGAGAAACAGACCCAACAGGGCGTGTGTGTGTGTGTGCATGTGTGTGCACATACATTTATAGGAAAGGGATATTTATTTTAAGGAGACATCAATTATGTAAGGTTGGCAAGTCCAGAATCTGCAGGATGGGCCTACAGCCTGGAAACCCGGGAAAGAGGTGCTGTCTGAGTCCCAAGGCCTTCTTGGATTCTGCCGGCAGAATTCTTTTCTGCTCAGGGCACCCAGACTTTTCTCCTAAGCCCTTCAACTGCTTGGATGAGGTCCACCCACACCGTGGAGGATAATCTGCTTTCCTCAAAAGCTATTGACTTAGTAAAGTCTAGAATAATGTTCCACCAAATATATGGGTACTGTGGCCCAGCCAAGCTGACCCACAAAATTAGCCATCAGAGACACCCAGGCATTGATGTAACCTACTTACTGCAACAGATATTATAATTTAAACAGCTGAACGGGTTAATTGCGATCGTTCCTGCACAGAGGGAGAGACAGAGCTTGCTCTCTGAGTTCAGCAAAATAAATGGATAAATCATGTTATCCCACTGGGCACTCACCCAATCTTCGCAGACTGGTAAGCAGAGAGTCACATTCTGTCAGCACAAACCAAGCCCAAGAAGTAACCGATTTCAGGCTGTACCAAAGCAGATCCATTTTTGCTTGCTGCTTTTCTAAGTCTCACATCAGGCTGTGTTTTAATAACCTGCACTAAAGAAACGGATTGTAAAATGGAATCAATAAATATGGATAGCAAATAGTTACTGTCCACCCAAGAGGCTCTGAGAACATCTCACCAAAGGGGCTTCCTACACACAGAAGGAAGTTTTAGGGAAACAGGAAATACAACTCAACTAATTATTGGACGAGAAAACATTCTAGAGTGCTAAATAAGGTAGTTTCATCAATCAAAATACATCCCAGGACAAAGGAAGCATGGGATCATCAGCTACGAAAGGCACTCACAACAGATGGGTTTGGGGTGAATTTCAGGAAAGGCTTCTGAGGTTAGGGGACACAAACAGGCTTCTTGCAAAGAGAAGGGAAATAAACCGTAGCCAAGGAAGCCCCTCCTGGAAGTCGGCTCCGGGGACTTGTTCCTTCTAATCAAGGTTATTCCACGTGATCAGCCTGCCCTGCTGGACCTGCAGCTCAGCGGTGGGGCAGTCTTCTTCCTCTGTCCTGATTTTCAGAGTCCTTGTGGCCTGGGAGTCCCTCCCTAGTGAGAACATGTGAAGCCCTAACGCAGCGCCCACTGTGTACTGAGCTGGGTCCTTTCCAGCCTCCAGATGCTGCGTAGGAGCCTTGAAGAAGCTGACAAACAACCACTCACATAATTTTCTGCTGGATGTCATTCTCTCAGGAACCAGTCAAGAAGCCTGTTGTAACACACAGAGCACCAAGAAAGCTCAGAGGAATTAGAGGGCTTCTCCATGGCTGAAGAAAAGGATGAGGAAAAGGAACTGGGATTTTAATTTTTTGTTTTTATTTTTATTTATTCATTTATTTATTAGAAAGGGAGAGAGAGGGAGAGAGAAGCTCAAGCAGACTCCACCCTGAGTGCAGCCCCCAACCGGGGCTCGATCCCATGACCCTGAGATAATGATGTGAACCGAAACTAGGAATCGGATGCTTCACCGACTTCACCACCCAGGCACCCCAAGGAAGAGGAGTTTCAAAGCTGATGCTTTCTGAGCTTAGGAGAAAAGAGGCTTGGATCTACAGAAAGTTATTTCCACAACCATTTCCTTTCCTGTGTCCCTCTAGCTAGACTTCCAATCCCACTCCTGACCCAGGACAGGGAAGGAAGGAGCAGGGACTGGGCTGTGTCAGGACAGAGGCACATGACCATCAACACGGTGGGCACTGCTGGGTGTGCCTGGTAGCCTGCCCCCCATACAGGGAGCCCCCCCACAGCAGCACATGCATGTCTCAGCACCAGTGCTTGACACTAGTGGGGATGCCATAAGGAGGGAGGGAGGGATGAACAGGAGGGCAGAGGGATGGAGGGGTAGGTGAGCGTGTGGATGGACTGATAGATGGATGAGTCTGGATGGGTGGATGGAAGGATGGAGGGATGGATGGGTGGATGGGTGGATGGGTGGATGGGTGGATGGATGGACAAGTGAGCAGACTGATGGATGGGTGGATGGACAAGTAAGCAGATGGATGGATGGGTGGATGGACAAGTAAGCAGATGGGTGGATGGACAAGTAAGCAGATGGATGGATGGGTGGATGGATGGATGGGTGGGTGGGTGGATGGATGGGTGGGTGGGTGGATGGATGGATGGATGGATGGACAAGTGAGCAGACTGATGGATGGGTGGATGGACAAGTAAGCAGATGGATGGATGGGTGGATGGATGGATGGATGGGTGGGTGGATGGATGGACAGGTAGGCAGACGGATGGATGGATGGGTGGATGGATGGGTGGACGGATGGGTGGATGGATGACTGGATGGATGGGGTGACAGACACTGACGTAAGAAAATTACATAACAAAAAATCCACAGGAAAACAAATGCTCAAGATTAATATTTAGCCACCTGTTGCCATGCCAACACAAACATCCCACATGTCTGAATAAATAACAATGATGACTAACTGTATCCACTTTGATTGCTATTTTTGAAAGTTAAAGTGCTGCTCAGCTGGTTGTAGAATCTCAGAAATATTGTTTCACTCCAGGAAGTGACGAGCCTAATCTAGCTTCTCCTTCCCTAGCGGAAGCTGTGAAGGAAATGAGGCATGAGCTGAACAAGGACTTCCCATGAGCGGCAGCCTTGTCCTCTGGTGACACACACTCTCACGTGTCGGCAAAGTCAGGCTTCTTTGCACAACACCTCTGAGGGAAGGACTCTTCCTGCTCAAGGGCCGTAAAAGTTTTATTCTCCCCACAAGGAGAAGATAATGACCTAAGAGCTCCGATCATTGCAAAAGCAACATGTACTGATGTCAACCTTCTATTTTCTTAGGGTAACTCTGAATTCTGTTGTTATTGTCCTTAGTCCTCAGCCAGGAATTAGCATTAGACTGTCTTGAGTGTGGCACATCACAGGGCTGGGCAGGACGGGCACGGGCGATCACCGAGGCCTTCCCGGATCCTTGCAGGTGCTGTCCACATGGGGTAAACTTCATGCTTTTTAAACGTTTGGGTTGGGTGTGTTAGAGAAAACTGCATTCTAACATGCACTGAAAATTATGCTTTGTGGTACTTCCTGTCTGAATCATAAGTATCTGCCTCAATCAAAGTACGTGCACAATGCAACAGAACAGTGGCAGGAGGAACGCGGGCCCATCACCAGCGTCCCAGGTCCCTCCCTCCCGGGCCTAGCACAGGGGCGCTCCGTCCCCCGGACTCCGCTGGTGCAGCCCCACAGCTAAATTTAGCACACTCAAGTTGTGAAAAAACACGTTTCCACAGCAAACGCTGTTAGCAGATTCACATGCATGCCCTTCCTTATTCCTCGGAATGCCCCCACACATGGGGAAACCGAGGCTTCAGGGGGTGAATGAGCTCTCCCTGGAAGCATGGCGCCGGGATCTCAGCTGCGGGCTGGGCACACCCCTAGCCGCACATAGGCTTCCACAGGCTTGTCCTCAGCCCTCAGTTAGAGACTCATCCTTCCTCACTGCCACGCCCAAGGTCAGCCCCCAGCGTCTCACACCCTGGTCTCCATGCAATCGTCACCCTGCCCTCTGACCACGACACGGTGGAAACCGGCGGCAGCCTGGTTCATTTCGAGTGCCCCCCACGGTGGGTTCCTTAGGACATTTCTAGATAATAACTAACTAAACGTCATGACTTTGAAGTCACTCACGTGGTCCAGTTTTCCATGTTCTGCAGGGACCTGCCTTATTCCTAGCACCTCCCAGAAACCATGGCCCAGACTGAGAAGGTCTCCCAGGAATGAGTGGGGCTGCGGTGTCTACCCTGGGGGGCCACTCCCTCATCCCTCGGATGTCGGCGTCTCTACCCAGAATACCAGAGAACACACTCAATCTTCATGATTTGGGGATTCCATATTAGGAATTTTCCCACTCCCTAACATCTATTTGTGACCCTAAAATCAATACTCATGGAGTTTGGCGGTCACTCAAGGGCAAGCGGGGAGCGGTGGAGAGCCTGACTTGCCCGACGCTCACGTTCCCCGCAGGGTGGGAACAAGGTGACCCTCTGCCTGGTTCTTCCTGCTCAGGCTGTACGCACGGTCCTTCTCACCGGCCACTGAGTGCTAAGTTGTCTGCATTTTTGTGCTTTCTTTTGGTAACTTTGCAGCTTAAAATTGTCCCCAAGCATGGTGCTGGCGTCTAGCGCCCCTGAGTTCGAGACGCCTTCATGTGTCTCCGGAGAAAACAGGGGCATGAGATGAGCTTTTCTCAGGCTCGAGCTCATGGTTAATCAAGCAGAAGTCTGCATTAAATAAGGTGTCCTTAAACAGAAACACTTACAAAATAAGGTCATCTACTGATCGGTTGATGAAAGTGTTCTGACAAGGGGCTCCCAGGAACCTAGCCCTGAATGTCCCCTGGACTAACAGGTCAGTGTTCACTAATCCAGCATCTGCAATGACTTTACAAACATAACCACCGCCAACTAGGATCAACCATAAGTATCACCTCTGGTAGCAGAAGGCCAGGTGTTGAGCTGCAGGATCTTGGAGCTCCTCCCAGGGCAGGTTCTCAGGGTGACAATGCGACTGTCAGTCCAGGAGAAAGCCAACCATGGGCAGAGACCAAACCAGAAACACCAGGCCACAAACAGAACCTGTCAGGATCCAAAATAAAACAGATCTGGTCCACAAAAGCCCAGTGATGGACACAAATCGGATGATCGGTTTGGTTTTCAGGACAAACTGAGAACAAAGTCTTCAGAGAGAAGACAAACTGTAATGACCAACGTGTCCTTACTAACAGACACAGGCATCACATTTCCACGGGCATCAGAGAGGTGCCCTGAACCATGCTTCCACGGGCATCAGAGAGGTGCCCTGAACCATGCTTCCCACCAACCGCGGCAACACGCACCACGCTCTCTCTGTAGACTCACCTTGATCCGATTGGATTAGCTCTGTAGCAGGTAAGGGATGAATGCTCAGCTAACAGAGGGCGCCTGTCCTTGAGAAAACAGTGTCCAGGAAAATAACAGACCAGGAAAAACCCACAACGTGCTGACCAAAGTCCTTGGTGCAGATCAAGACTTTGCAGATTATAGAAATGTGCCCTAAAGTAACCAAAGTATATACACAATGACATTTGGGAGGTATTGCTTAAAGTAGCAGAGGATGCCTGGGTGACTCAGTTGGTTGAGCGTCTGCCTTTGGCTCGGGTCATGATCCCGGGGTCCTGGGATCGAGCCCAGCATCGGGCTCCCTGCTCAGCGGAGAGCCTGCTTCTCCCTCTCCCTCTGCCTGCCGCTCTGCCTACTTGTGCTCTCTTTCTGTCAAATAAATAAAATCTGAAAAAATAAAAATAAAAAAAATAAAGTAGCAGAAACATGGAAACAAAGAAATGACCCATAAAAATGTAGTTCAATAAAATTGGGGATTTTAAGCAAATAAATACTACATGGCCATTAACAATGATGGTGCAGACCTTTAATTATTGCATAGACACAAGGCCACAATGTGTCACAGGAGTTAAAACATGCAACGTGCACTACAGAGGACATAAATTGAGTCCCAATTTTTGTAGATGATAGATAGAAGGATGGGTAGACAGATTGATGGATGGATAGATAACAGATAGATGGATAGATGGATGGATAGATGGATAAATGGATGGACAGATGGATTAATAGATGGATACATAAATAGATGATAGATGGGTAAGTAGATGGATGATATAGATAGGTACATAGATAGATGGGTAGATAGAGGGACAGATGGATAGATACAAACATGGATGGATGGATGAAAATAGATGACACAGATAGGTACATAGATGACAGACAGAAGACATGGATGGACTAATGCGGATAGACAGGGTAAATACGGAGACAGGGATGTGGAGACACATCCTAAAGACACACAGACATACTCATATTTCCGTGCACATCCACACACACGTGACTGGGTACGTGTACATCTGACGGCGAGCCCAATCTGTTACCAGTTTCCTCTAGTAAGAATGCGAGTAATTTGTGCTGTGTTCCTCTGTATTTTCACATTTTTCTGTCAGGAACACGTACAACTTGCATAAAATACTTCTAAAATGCTGCAAGAACAGTAAGCTGGACGGTGCAGTCAGTGGGCAAGAAGGCGGGTCTCACGGCTCCCTCCGCTGTGTCTCCCGGCACGAACGTGGCTCACCTTCCTTCAAGCAGGAAGGGCCCGCTGCACACCCTGCATCTAGCCGACTCCGTGCCCAGGAGGGGTGGACGTGATGAATAACCGAGGGCACCTAAGAGCGAAGGCCGTGCGGCAAACGCCCAAACATCTTACAAGTTCAAGCACAACGACAGAATCGCAGGAAGCAAGCAGGAGCGAGCCGGGGTCCTGCGGGCAGGGGCAGCGTTCGTCCCTGGCACGCGGGCTACGAGAGCAGCATGGTTTATATCCGGGTACAAACCTCAGAAACACAACAGAAGCTCACGACCCGACCTGAGGACTGAGGCTTCCTCTTGGTTTTTCTCCTCCTGCCCCTCAGCCCTTGGCGCATCATCTCTGCGCTTACCCAGGACTGACGCAAGCCCCCGTCTGTCATCCTTTGGAGAAGCCTTTAGCTCAGCAACTGGCTTACAAGAGACGTGGCTCTGATGTCCGAGTCACTACCACTGGACTGCTCTGACCCACCAGAGATAATCGCACTAGGCAACTCTCTATGGGGGATAAGTAAGCTCTTTAACCCCAAGTAACAAAATTCTTCTGTTAGAAGAAGAGGGGCAAGTTGTTCACCTGCATCTACCCGCGGTGGTACTGGCTGCAGCCCAGAGCCAGAGTGAAGCGAGGCGGGGGCGGGGGTGAAGCCCCGGCAAGTCACGGGGCACAGAGAACTGTGGCCAGCAGCAGCCCGGCATCTAGCAGAGCTCGGTGAGAAACGGGGCGAGAGCTCAGAGCTGCTCGGTGCGAGTGAACGGCAGCGCCCGCGGCGAAGGGCACGGGACGAGGGGCTTGATGAGGAACACGGTCATCATGGGCGACCAAGTACAGCACAGCGTGGCAGAAACTCAGGAGACGCTTGAAGTGCACAGGCTAAACGGCATTCCCCAGGTCGGGACAAGGGGCAGCACCCACCATGCGAGGCCTTCCCCGGGTTCTCTCCCCCTCTCCCCCTGCTGGGACAGCATGGAGGACCAGGGTGTAAGGGCGCAGAGCGACAGGAAGGCCAGAGCCTGGGTCCCTGAGTCACGGTCACAGCAAACATCTTCTGAAAGAGATTGTAAATATTTTGGCTTGCCACACCTGCGCAACTGTGCCTTTGTAGTTGGAAGGCAGTCCTGGATAAAACGTCAATGAAGGGGCGTGCCGTTTTCTCTCCCAGGAGGGGCAGCGATCCCAAGGCCAGGGTGTGCGGCCCCCCGGCTCAGAGCGGAACCCCCAGGGGCAGCCGCCCAGCCAGGAGCATCCACACTGCGGTCTGTGTGAGTGGAGTAAAAACTCACATTGTTTCAATCCCCCTACATGTGGTGAGTGTTCCTTACAGCAGCTGAGGTTAACCTCCCTGACTGACGGATGGATCGGCATTCCAAAGGCAGAAGGGAAACTGCAGGGTGGAACAGTTTCTAATTTTCTTTAAGTCTAGACTTGGGCATGGGAACCCAGTGGTTATTTCCTTCTAATTTTCACTTTTCAATACACATTGTTGCAGAAGAATTTAAAGGTTTGTTTTGTTTTTTTAACTAGAAACAAAAACGAGTGGGGACTCACTTTGGAACAAGATGGACTTAACAGGGGCTGGACGTGCTCTCCTGCCTGAAGCGACCAAAAAGCTCCCCAAATACACCAAACAGTGTTGTGAGGACAGCAGAGATCAGTCAACAAAGACAGGATCCAGGAGACCATACGAGCCCCCCAGGTCACTGCCTAGGAGCGGGGATGATGCGGTGCCTCTGGGGAGACCGAGGCAGCGGATTTGCAGGACCGTGTGCCTGAGGTAAGAGCCGAGAGGTATCCTCGGAGCACGGAGTGCTCAGCTGGGCGCTGACATGACGCGCGAGCAGGCACACGACAAGGGCAAGTGGAGTCCAGAGTGGAAGAAAGGAAATAACAAAGGTCACAGCAGAAGCTAATAAAACAAAAAACAGAAGAGAAAAACCAATGAATCCAAAAGTTAGGTTTTTGCAAAGATCAGTAGAACTGAAAAAGCTCCTGGCGGACTGGTCAGGAAATAGAAGACGCCCCTTTCTCTCACCAGGAGCAAAAGAAGCGGCGTCCCTCGAGATTCCTCCTTTAGTAAGGGGATGACAAATCCAATAACTCAAGTGACGTGGACAAGCTCTGTGGGAGACACAGTCTACCAAAGCTCACTCAGGAGGAAAACTGCCTGAGCAGCCTAGACTCACTGAAGGATCCGTGTTGTAGTTGAAAACCTTCCTGCGAAGACAACCGCAAGCCCCAAGCCCGGGAGGCTTCCCCAGGAAGCTCTGCCAAACATTGAAGAAAGAACTAAAACCAGTTTTACTCACACTCCCCCCAAACATGGAAAAGGAAGGAATGTTCCTGAACTCATCCTAGGGGGCAAGACTGACCTTGATGTGCCCAAACCAGACAAAGACATTCCAGGAAGAGAACAAAGACCAGCATTCCCCCTGAAGGCAGACCCAGTAACCAGCGATGAGGCCAAAGGGGCAGGGAGGGGGCGGGGAGCTCTGGGGGGCAAGGGAGTTTCCTTATCCTGATTGTGGTGCGGGCTTCACAGGAATGGACCAGGTCAAAACCTACCACTTTGAATAGCTGCACCTTTTAAAATGTTAATTGTGCCTCAATAAGGCTTTTCTTCTTAAGTGAAAATTCACTGGGACAAAGGTCAAAAAAGGGACTAATCTCCCATTAAGCTTCCGCTTCAGACCTGACCACAGAAGAAAAGCAGGGATGATCCTGGTGAACCTGAGCTCCCAGGCTCCTGAGGCCAGAGCCTGTTCCCGCCAAAAGGTGGAGCACAGCTCCCCAAACCTCCTCCACCCACCCAGGGCCGCCGGGCTTCCAGTCTGAAGACGGCCTGATCCCCATCTTCAGGGGGCTTCGGATCCACTGGGTAACCAGATGTGGAACAAACCACTGAAAAAAAGGGGCCCAAGAAAATCCTACAGAGGGACAGAGTGCCTGGGGCACACGGAGGGGGGCTGATCACTCTTTCTCCACTGGAGGTCTGCGGGTGAAGCTCTGTACCCCCCGAATGTCGAGAAATAGGAGAAGTAACAGTTTCCAAAGTAAAGAAAGGAATCAAGAGATGAGTGATGTATGCCAGCCAGGGTCTCAGGATTTATCCAGGAGGCTACTGGTGGACATGAGACATCTGGAGAGAAGCCCAGGGGCTGGGGAGGAGAAACTGCAACTTGTTTCTCAAGATTAACTTCAAGACAAAATAGAAACCATTGGAACGATCGATTTAGAAGACCTTAAGCTGATAATCGGCGAGATTACCGTCCACACCAGTAAAGCCCCCACTCATGCCGGGGACGGCTGCGGAGCCCGCCCGCGGGGAGCCACCTGCTGGGGGGCGGCCGCACCGGGGAGCACTGGCACAGCAGCCCCCTCCCGGGCTGTGCAAGCCTCAAATTCAGGGAAGTGCCTCTGCTTTTACATGGAATTCGCCACAAAATGTATTTTTAAGTAAGCTGCATTCCCTGGTATTCTCCTGCGCGCCCCAGACACATCTGGAAACTGTCACGATTAAGGGCTGCGTGCACCAGGGCTGGACGGCAACCTCAGGACGCCTCACCCGGGTGGACACGGGGAGCACCGCACCAGGCCCCCCCTCTACAGCCCTGCGCTCTGAGGGCACAGCTGGGCCGCCCCATGGCTATCTGTTCCAGTTTCTTCCTGCTGTGGACGCCGGAGAGAGAGCCCAGCATCTCCTGCAAGAGAAAACTCATACTGGTGGGCCAGTGGGCACCAGCCCAGCGCCGGCCAGACTTCTACCCGGTTTTCAAACTGACGAGATCAGTTGTGCAGACTGGAATTCTCGCCCTCTTTCTGCGGACACTTGTAATGTTGAAGCCTCACTCGGTGCAGACGACAGCGATCTCTCGGGTCTGCCCAACACTCCCTTGTAAGGAACGCTTGTGTCTCGGGCGGAGCAGACGCCTTCGGGCTCCAGAACCACTCCCAGAGCTTGTGCGTGGACACCGAGCTGCTCCTGCTGCACCCAGGCCATCCGAAGGGAAGCCCACAGCTGCCAGGCATCTCTACGGAAGGAAACTGAGTCACAGGGCCGGGCAGAGAAGGAAGCCAGTGAAGCATGACCTGCACGGGGCCTGCCGCCGAGCTGAAGTCAGAGCCGGGTGGCCTTCTGGAGTCAGAGCTGCAGGGACTGAGGAGCGTTCCTTTTCCATGCATTCCCTTGACTGGATGAAAACACGGAGGAGGAAGCCGGCTCTCCGAACATCCGAACCACACACAGAACCCACTCCCCGATGGCGAACGCCACGCTCACGGCTCTCCAAGGGCAGGTCCCTCTCGGAGCTCGTCCTGACCGCAGCTCACCGGCCACCCGGCAAGTGACGGCCAGCAGCTGCCCTGCGCACGGGCCCGAGCGGCAGTCGGCCACGCAGGGAGTGGGTCCGTCACTGTTTTGTGAAGACTGATTACCAATACCTTACATTTAAAATACTCCTATAGTACTTGTCAAATCCATTTGCACTGTGATAATAAAGACTCTGACTTCATCATAACAAGGAACTTACAAGGAAAATTAGGAATTTGTTTTAAGTAAGCCAAAGGCTCCCACTTAAACACCGCTCCCAAGGGCCCTGCAGAGCCCAGAGGACCCACATGGACTGACCTTGTAGCCCTCAGGCCAGCCTCCCCAGGAGCTGAGGGCGTCCCCAGAGGGCAGGGTCAGGGGTGAGGAGCTTCCTATGAGACGTGCAGAGAGAAGAGTAGCTGGAGGGCTCTCCACGGCCCACTCCCACCTCCCAGTCCTCGCGCACCTTTCTGCTGAACCCCTGTGAGCGAGACTTCATCCCTGTGCAAAGGGAAGTTGGTGGGAAATGAGACTCTCCTGATGGCCAGGTGTGGGGAGCTGCCAGGGAGGCGGGTGACTCGGGCGGGGGTTCGTCTCCAGGGGACGGGGGACCAAGTGAGAGGAACAGAAGATGGCCGCTAGGCATCACCATCCCCAGAGGGGCCTGCGGGAAGCTGGGGTTCCCCCATGAAGTGGGAGCCCTGGGGTCTCCACCCATGAAGAGGGAGCCCTGGGGTCCCCTCCCCCGTATGAAGCGGGAGCCCTGGGGTCGCCTCCCCCCCATGAAGCGGGAGCCCTGGGGTCGCCTATGAAGCGGGAGCCCTGGGGTACCCCCATGAAGTGGGAGCCCTGGGGTTCCCCTCTCCCCATGAAGCAGGAGGCCTGGGGTCCCCTCCCCCCATGAAGTGGGAGCCCTGGGGTTCCCCTCCCCCCATGAAGCAGGAGGCCTGGGGTCCCCTCCCCCATGAAGCGGGAGCCCTGGTGTCCCCTGCCCCCATGAAGCGGGAGCCCTGGGGTGCCCTCCCCCCAT
>NW_023270274.1:807014-824520 GCF_011800145.1 Mirounga leonina
CTGCCCCCATGAAGCAGGAGCCCTGGGGTCCCCTGCCCCCATGAAGCAGGAGCCCTGGGGTGCCCTCCCCCCATGAAGCGGGAGTCCTGGGTTCCCCAGCACACAGCGGTGCAGGCGCCCCTAGCTGCTTCCAGGGCCCCGCCCCAGCGGCTCCTCCTCATCCAGCCTGCAGACCCGCGCTCTCCAGCGCTCCACAAGGCCTCGTATACCCCTGGGTGGGGCTGCATCCAGGCACAGATCCCCAAACCCGCTAGGTGATCAGGAAGCTGAGGCGGCAGAACAGGGCAGCTGTCTGGCGGGCAGAGCCCCCTGCCTACTTTGCGGCTGGGCTACGTCCCCAGGCTGCCTCCCGCCCAGGGCTTCCTGTCACATGGACAGTGGTCTGGCATGGCCTGGCTGTCTGATGGATGTCAGTTTTGGAGTAGATCCCCATGACCTCACAATGGAGGCTACAGGGCAAGAAAGGGGTTGGGAGAGGCTGGGGAGGGCAGAGGGCCCGCCAGCCCCAGGCCAGAACCCCAGAGGAGGGCAAGAAGGGCAGAAATGTCACAGTTTTAGGACTCGCTTTTTAATTATCATGGTGACAAGCTTCTACTGCGGTGCTTAACAGACTAGAACATTCCAGACTGGAACAGGCCTGTGTACAGAAGAGCAGCCGGTGGGGAAGGAGCCCATGAAGGCAGCAAAGCAGCCGGCCTGCAGGCCAGAGGGGCACCGTGGCCTGCCCACCACAGCCCCAGGCTCCAGACCTCAAGGGGCCGGTGCAGTTCATTCTAGAACACCCAGCAGATGCTGCCAGTGGGCACGAGCTGGGGCCAAACACACCAGAACCACAGGGCGGCCACAGACTCTGAAGCTCAACAACCCGGTTCCGCCCCGTGTGAACACACTCCCGGAATACCGTGGGAAGTGTCAGAGGCCCAGTGGCTCTGAGTCAATCTTTTTTGGGGGTAGGGGGGTGACGCAGGAGGTCTTAAAAGCGAAGGGATAATGCAGGGTCACAAGGTCCAGCTAATTTGGGGGTCAAGTTCTGTCTTTATCTTCGTTATTTTTAAGTTCGCAATTTCTACCAAATAATTTAAAAATAGAAAAAAAAAAAAAATCCCAGTTTATGAGAGCAGAGAGCTGGGAAACAAGCCACAGGGGAAAATTAAATATTTCTGCATGAGCAGTCTGTCATGTGACTGCACCTACCAAGCACCCACTCTAACCTACCAGACCCCAGAGACGGAGCTGCATGGCACCTCAGACGCACCCTCCTCCTCCTCTCCTGCGTCCCCCACGGAGGCTTCTCATCTGGACTGCCCCGTTTCCCAAAGCCTAGGTCCTCGCCCAGTGACCTGCAAAATGTCCTCCCACAGGAGCCTATCACAGCAGGAATCAGCCCAACCCTGGTCCCAGGGTCTCCAATGGCAGGCTCCCTCTTCTGGACCTGAGTCTGCAGGGTGGTAAAATGGGTTTGTGTTCATTTCACCAATAATCTGTGCAAGTCGTCTTCCTTCTATAAGGGACTTGGTCAGCAGAGCATCTGTCCCGCCTGCCTCAGAGAATCCATGAGTCTAAGCATGGTCTTTTCAAAACATTTCTGAAACTACAAAATCCGTGAAGATACAAGGTAAAGTTTATGCAAATGAAAGCTTTCTGGAAATCTTGTGAGTGTTCACTATGATGTCACTTTCCTTGGCTATTTTAGAAACACTTTAAGTTTCTGAGGGGAATTTTGCCATGCACAGTAAGCCGGAAGACACCATTTTTGTTCTGCAACCCTCATATTTTAAAATACTGCTCTTTTTAAAAAGCAATTAAGATTTGGTGGCAAAGCACCGTACTGGCCAGATGTGAAAAGTGACTTCAGGGTCCAATTTTCTAACACCGACTCAGTAAAGAAATTATCCATATCCAGACAACCCTCGCTGTGCCCGCCTTGGAGTCCGTTACTTAAGAGTGGGATGCCCTCTTGGATGTCTGCCTTGGTTGGCTACACAGACCCTCTGGAAGGAAAACCGGTTTCTCTCTCTGGAAGGAACAGCATTGCTGAGAATGACCCCCGCCAAAGACCCCCAAGAAGCTGCCTGCACAGTCAGCAGCCCCTGAGGGAGGTGGTCTGCCAGGTCCTCGGTTTCAAAGTTCCAACGCTGTCCGCCCACTTCCTTACAGTTCACTCAAGATTTTACAACTTTTGCAGGCTCTTGGGCCGTGCCAAAATGAGTCCGGCTCAGGCAAGAAAAGTGGAAACTATTTTTGGCATCCAGAAGGGCAGCTGTAGGACGCGGACACAGTCGGCGCCGAAAAGGCATGCCTGCCTTTACAGATTTGGAGAGTTTCTAATCAGGGACGCATCCGGAAACCTCGAGGCCTGCAGCCAACTCGGGGCGCACTAGGCCTGGGCTGCGGCCGAGGGTCGGGGTCGGCCTCCGGGGAGGGGGCGTTCCGGGGAGAGGCGAGGTCGGCACGGGTGTCTGCGCCGCGCAGAGGCCAAGTGCGCGACACTTTGTACCCACTTGAGCGCCAAGTGGCAGCGAGTGTGGCACCCCCGCGAGAGGCGCGCCGGGGCGGAAACGCGCTCCGAGTCCTCCGTCTACACCCGGCTGCCCCGGAACTCGCAGACCCGCACCACGGCTGCCGCGCTCGCTGGGGCAGCGGAAGAGTCGAGGGAACGCGCGCCCCTCGAGGAGGGGATACCGGGCAGGAGGCTCTCGGCGCCCAGCGGACGAGGGGAAAGGGCGCCGCGGAGGGTCTCTGCGGGTCCGAGAGGGAATGTCCCCCAAAGAGGGGACGGGGCCACTGCGGTCCTGGAGGAGGGGGAGGCGCGGGGGCGCACCAACCTAGGGCAGGAGGGGGACCGAGAGGGGGCGCGGAGGAGGGAAACCAACAGGCGAGGGAAACGGGGAGGGGAGGCGCGGAGGAGGGGACGGGGAGGAGGAGGGGAAGGGGACGGGGAGGAGGGGGGGGGATACACCGCGCTCGGGCAGGGTGGGGACGGAGAGGGGCGGGAGCAGGGAGAACCGGGCGCGGAGGGGGCGCCAACGGACAGGGATGGGGCCCGGCGGGGGCGGCGAGCGGGGCTCTCCCGGGCTGCCCCAACAGCTTCCCCGTCCAGCCGGGGATTCCAAGCTGCTAACAAAGGAAGCTCCGGAGGCCGCGCGCCCCGCGCTCGGGTCGGCCCTCCGCGCCCGGGCCAAGGCGGACAAAGGCCGGAGGGCCACTGCGCGGCCCCCAGACCCACAGCCCCGCCTACGCCCTCTGGCCCCCCGTCCGGGCCCCCACCCAGCCACCCCCGGCCCCGCGCCCCCCGCACTCACAGGATGGAGGTCTGCGGCGCCACGGCGGGCACGGCCTCCAGCAGCAGATGCATGCAGCGCACGGTGGTACGGAAGCACAGACAGCGGCTCGGACAGCCGGCGCCCGGCTTCGGGGCGACAGTGGCCAGCGCGCCCCAGCCGCAGCAGAGCACGAGCGCCAGCAGGCAGCGACGCGCGGGGCCCGCGGGGCGCACGGCCATGGCCCTGGGCGCGCGACGCTCGGACGCAAGAGGACCGGGAGGGCCCGGCGCGACCCTGAGGGCTCCGGACTGCGCCCGCCCGCACGGCCCACGGCCCAGCTGTGCGCTGGGGGCGGGGGGCGCCAGCTGTGCACATGCGCGCGGCTCCTCCCTCCGCACCCTCCCGGAGGGCCGGGGCGGGGCGGGACCTCAGGCCCGGCGTCAAGCTGCTGCGCCCGGGTCCCAGCTTAGGGGCCGCCCGGCAGCCCTCTCTGGAGGCTCACTGGTGCAGAGGGATGATGGGGCCCCCGGGGACAAGTCCACGTCTGCACTTGGGAGCCGGGGGCCTCGGCCATCTCGCCTAGCTGCGCTTTCCACATGTGTGCAAAGGGTTTTCTGTGGGGTTTTTTTTTTTTTTTTTTTGGTCTTTGTTTTATAAAAGCGCTTTTAGCGTGCTCACTTTGTTCCAGGCGCGGTTCCAAGGGGCCTCTCCCTCTCTCCCTCTCTCTCTCCTGCACTCTACCTCTCTCTTCCTCTCTCTCAATCTACCAACTTCCCCTCCTCTTTCTGTGAACACACACAGGCTGCAGCAGGATTGAAGCCAAGCAGCCTGGCACCTGCCTGTGCCCGCCCCCCCCACCCCCGACCTGCTTTCAGCCAGTGCTGGCCCCAGGGCACTGTCTGGAGCACAGAGGACATTTATGTCCAGTCCTGGGTTCAGTGCTGAGACAGGTGGACTGACGCTCAGTGCCCTTTAGCTCCCTGCCTGGAGGACACACCCAGAGGAAACCCTTGCACCCAGCCCAAGTGGGACTTGGGTGGAACCACCAGCAGACACAGGAGGAGCTGTGGAAAGGAGGGGACACTGAGTCACACACATACATGTCTGCAATTTTGTTCTAACACTCTACATGTTATCCACTGATTCTCGCAAGAACCCAGTCCCTGCATTTGGCAGATGAGATCGTCACCAAGTGCCAGTGTCCAGGCGCAGCCCTGGTGTGTGATGTGTCCGTTGTGTGGGCTGGTGGCAGTCTAACCCAGGGGTGCCGGAGGGTGTACAAGGTGAGACTGGTGAGTGACCAGGCACCTTCCTGGGGATGGGCGAGCACATACCTGCAGGGCACACAGCTTCAAGGGTCCCCATCTGGGGGCAGCTGAGCTGGGGTCTGACTCAAGGCCCTTCCGGAGGCTTGTGTGTGTGTCCTTGAGACCACTGTCCCCACTACCACATGGAGCAACCTTCCTGCTCACCTAGGGACCCAGCACAAGCCATCCCAGGGTGCTGTATACTAAGCAGTCATAAACGTCCCCCAGTGGGCACTCCTGGGCTCCCCGTACTTCTACAAGTCCCCACCTAAATGCCCCGCAAGAATTTTAAGCTTATCATGTCAGAAACGTGAAATGTGACTCTCCCTGAAAATGTATTTTTCCTCCTGAATCACTAATTTGGTCCTCCAAACCACTTCCCCGTAACTTCCCCCTGGAAGTTGTCCCCACCCTCATCCTTACCGCGCTTCATGGAGCTGTGAATTCCAATTCCAGGTGCTCATCACGGCTGGAGAAACTCTGTTCTCTGTAGCCTTGCTTTCCATAACCATTGACAGTCCCGTCCCTCGCCGCCGCCCCCGGCTCCTGGGGACCCTGCCTCCTGGGTCTGCTGACCATCCTCCCTGCAGGGGACAGAGAATATGTCACAGCTGTGGCCGCACCCCTTCCCAGTCCAGACATCGGATTGAAGTGGGCAAAGGCCATGTTTCACGAAACACCTTCAATGTCCGCCCACCCCAGGAGGTGTGGGCCTCTAACACACATTGTTAGCTTCTCTTCTCAGTTAGGCAGCTCTGTCCACACCAGCCGTGGGGTTAATTGTAGGCGTCCGTCTGGCTGGGGGTGCACACAGTGCTTTGATCAAACGCTAATCTAGGTGTGGTGCTGTAGGGATTTTGTAGATGAGATTAGCATTGGTTGACAGCTAGGATCTGTTAACGTGAAGTCAAGAAGATTACCTGCCACAATGTGGGTGGGCTTCACCCAAGCGGTTTAAGGTCTTAAGAGTAAAAGCTGGGGGTTCCCAGAGAAGAAATTCTGCCTCAAAACCGCAGCCTCGACCCCTGCCTGAGTTTCTAGTCTGCTCCCCTGCTTTACAGATTGAGGAATCCCCAGTCCCCACAATCACAGGAGTGGGTTCCTTAAAACCAATCTGTCCATCCGTCTTCCTTCCTTCCTTCCTTCCTTCCTTCCTTCCTTCCTTCCTTCCTTCATCTTCCGATTGTGCTGTTTCTCCAGAGACCCCTGGCTGACACAGCCGTTTGCAGAGCGCTGGCTGAGGAGGTGTGGGGGGAGGCCAGTACCAGCATCCATGCCTGAAAGAATTCACCCTACTGAAGCTCCTTCTGCTGGGCTGAGGGCACTTCCCGCGTCTTGCGTTCATTATTTCCTGCTCCTGCCCTCTAGAGGCCCAGGGAAGCCTCACACCCCAGGCTCCTGACTTGCCCCAGAACATCCAAGGACTTCAAAGCTACAGAAGGTCGGCGTGGCCCAGGACCCAGGTGAGATATCCCCATTTCCCTTTGATGGCGATTTTGCAAATCTTATTATCTGGCCCAAATCCTGCTATCTCTGTGCTAATTGATAACTTTTAGTTGCTTTGGTATTCATACAAAGAAGCCAAGATAAGGGGTGAGGAAATTCTGTGCTAACCTCAACCCTCTGTTTTCTGTGAATGCGATCTTTCTAGAGTCTCAGGGTGACCCTGGAGACTGAAGACAATGAGAGGTGTGTGTGCAACGACCTGCAGATGAAGAAGTCACCAGCGCTTGGAGAATCGAAGCTCCTTGCCAGAGGACTTGTAGCTAATGGGGGAGGATGGGGCGGGGGGAGGGAGGTGGCTCTGCACTCACATGGTGCCAAGCCCTGGCGGGAGCTGCCACTCAATGCTGGGAACCCTCTGAGACCTCCGCTGGGCCGCTGCACCCCACCCCAGTCCCCCCTTATCCTCTGCAGAGTTGCCTGGGGCCACCTGGAGCCTGGCACCTGGACGTCCTTATAGCCACAGCCCAAGGCCCCGGCTGCGCCAGGGCTGGCCCTTGCCCTCAGGCTGCAGAGCTGAGGGGGGCAGTTCCTCTCCTGCTCAGTCCGCTGCCCCCCCTCCTGAGAGCCCCCGTTGTCCATCTGGCTCTGGTGAGAAGCCCCAAGCCCAGGGTGCTCATCACCCTTCATGCCCACAGGGTCCCCCTGAAGTTGGCAGTTTGTGTTTCCTGCTGCCCCTTCACGGGGTAATGATGTCACCTGTGTACCTGCCTGGCTCCCTGCCAGGCGGGGCAGTCCTCAAGGATGTGTGCAGAAAAGGGCGCGGGTTTGGTACCAGAACCAGGCAGCCTCACGCTCTTGGCCACTCTCTTCTCCTCCCTGGGTCTCAGTTTCCCCATCTGTGACAGGAGGCCAGGTGGCAGCGAGTCTGAAAGATGTAGGAGCTGCCTGCACACGGTCCTCTACAAGAACGCAGCAGGCTGAGCCCCCTTCTTGCCGGGAGGCTTCCTGGGGTCTGGGTGGGCCCTGAGTCTGGAGGGCTGGAAGGCCGCCGTGGGGCCATTCCCAGACGATGAGTCAGCCCCTTGCAGAACCTGGCTGTGCCTGAGGCTCAGGCCTCCCTCCACAACCTTCACCCCCCTCCTGCGAATTCCTCCCCCTGTGCCCGCCCAGCCCCCACCGGCTCCGCCCACGGCAGCCACACCGAAGACCTGCACCTGGGCAGCAGGAGTCTGGGCTCTCAGTCCTGGAGGCCAGGAGTCCTCCAGCAAGGTATCAGCGCGTGGGAGCCTCCTGGAGGCTCCAGGACAGAACCTGCCCCAGGCCTCTCTCCAGCGCCCCTGGTGCTCCTGGCCATGTAGACGCATCCCTCCCACCTCTGCTGTGGTCCTCCATTGGTGCTCCCTGTGTCTGTCTGCCCTCGCGGCGTCCTTTCCTCTTCCTCTTGGACCACACTGGCTTAGAGCCCTCCCCGCCATCACTTCCTAACGTGGCTAATTGTATCCACAGCAACCTTCTTCCACACAACGTCACATTCTGAGCTCCCAGCGAGGGCGAGGTTTCTGGGGTCAGAGGCAACGGGGCAGAGATGGAGTCAAGTTCTGTGGCCACATCGAAGGGCCTGTCTCCCTCGTAAGTGGTCGTGAACTCCAGCAGGGAAGGTACTTGGCATGGAGGCTGGGTCACAGCAGTTCCCAGGCAGGAGTAGCTTACAAAATAAAGGTGAGTGGCGTGGCTGAGGGGCTTGAAGGCAAGGCTACGGTGCTGGGCTCCACCAGGGAGGCCCGGGTGCACATGAACCTGATACTCTAGAACGTAACGCCTCTGTCTCTCCGTCTCCCTGTCCCTCCCCAGAGCTGCCCCAGGCATCCCATACCTTGCCAGTGTGGTCAAGAAAAGAGAAATCTTAAAAAGCCTTTTTCTTCGGAGGGTCGTGTTCCAGTTGCTTCTCCCCCTGAGGAATGTTTGCGTAAATTCTGTACAGCTCTGGTGTCTTTGTGTAAGTCGAGCTACACACTTGAATTCAGTGGTTTTCTCAGATCACAGGGGTTCTCCTTGTGCCCGCGGGACGGGCTCTGGCAGCAGAGGGCAAGTCCAGGAGCAGGGTCCCAACTGAGTAAGGCTGTTCCCGACCACGACCACGGGCCCTGGGCACAAACAGCGGGCGCCCGCCCAGCCCATCGACACACACCGTCTGGTGCATCTGCCCAGGCCCCCGTGTCGGTCGGGTTCCAGGAGGACACGCACGCACACATGCACGGTTGAGCCAGGAGAGGTGAACTGAGCCAAGCTTTCTGAGGTGGGCGAAGGGACCCTAAAAGAACCAAGGGGCGTGAGGATCCGCCCCCTGCGCATCTCCACCCCTCCCAGGCCTCGGAAGGCAGGGGAGGGGCGGTAACACGCCCCGGCCAGACCTGTAATCCGCCCAGCCGCAGCAGGTGGACCCTGTGACTCTCCCTTCAGAGCTCGAGGCCTGGAGAAGGCTGGTGAGCACCGGGTCCACGCAGCGAGCAGGGCCCCTGCCCTGAGAAACCCACAGTTTGGGGCAAACACAGACTTCTCCGTGAGCCACGGGATGGAAGCGGAGCTGAGTCACATGACACGTGCCTGGCTCAACATCACAGTCAGTCCCTTCTCTCTGGAGACGGCCTGTGTCACCTCCACTGCACAAGCCACCCCTGCACCCTGGCGCCCACCGCCCTCCTTGGGGGGCCCTCCAGCGCCCCCAGCCTTCTCTGGCACCTGAAGCCCATCTTGCCAGCCTGGGGAAAACAGACCGTGTTGGTTTGTTGGGCAGAGCTTCTGACTCTGCCTGTCTCGGCTGTGGATGCTCCTGGAGAGGCCGGGTCTGCCTTTGCTGGATGAAGGGTGAGTGGGGGCGTTTTCCCAGAGGAGGGCCCGCCTCCTTTCTTTCGTTTCTTCCCTGTGCAGTCCGCAGCCCTGTCCCTGGGGACCCCGCATCGCCCACCCGCCGGCAGGTGCACCACGCCCTCCTCCCCACGTGGCTCCATGCTGCTTCCCATCGCCCTGGCATCCACATCCTGGCATCCCGGCAAGACAGCCGGGCAGGGCAGCCGGGGAGGGCAGCCAGGGAGGGCAGCCGGGGAGGGCAGATGGGGAGGACAGTGGGGAGGACAGCCGGGGAGGACAGCCAGGCTGGGCTGGCGACACCCCCCACGAGGCCTCTGGGAAAGGTCTGTGGAGCAAGTGGGTAAGCAAGGCGCCTTCCGGGTGGAGAACAAAGCTCACGTAAGGATCCTTCAAATAGAGCTTTTCATGCTTACTTTGTGATTTTGGGTTTAATAAACATGTATTCAGACTCTCCCCAGGAGTTTTAATACTCGCCCCTCAACATGCAGCGTTTTCAACTAGATAAAAAGTCACTTTGTTTGAAGCTCACAGAGCCTTTCCTGGACCCTCCTGGCTCGGTCGTGGGGTTGCTCCTAGAGAGGACGCTTGACTTCTCCCTGGGAGGAGGGCATCCCCTTTCCCGGGCCAGGGGGGCAGCTCAGGGGAACTGAGGCCACGAGAAGCATGGGGCAGTCCCAGCCTCTGCAGGAGTGCGTGCTTTCCGTAAAACCCGGCAGTCTCTGCGAGCTGTGGGGGGGGCTCTCAGAGCCCTCATGCGGGACCGACAGAGCACTGAGGAGTCTCCACCTCCCATTTTGGCGAACACACTTGCCCCCAGCCGGAGGCACACAGTGCAATGCTGAGCATGCGCTCGGCTGACCCAGGTGAAATCATTAGTAGCTCTTGCCAAAAATGCCCCATAATCCTTTCTAATAAATTAATCACTTTCAGAACAATAGCGTGGGCTGTGGGCTCGCGGGCCCCTGGCTGCAGCCGGCTGACTAATACTTCCTAATCTCTGAGAGTCTGCACACAATCAGTGTAAACAAGCCCCACATTACCCAGCAGCCCAGGAATGTCAGCCCCAGCGCCACGGAACGGGAGCTCAGCGTGGGTGTGCACGCCGTCCCGCCAAGGAGCGAAGGGGCTTGTTTCATGACAAAATCCCAGGATCCTCCCTTGTCAACTCAGCATGATTTCGAAAGTCTGCGCACATCACACAGGGGCCACGTGCGGCCCGACTTTGGACAAACCAAGCCGTCAGAAGCGCGGAGTCCCTGTCCTTGGGATGGAACCGCGTGCCCAGAAGGGGCATAAAGGACACGGGCTGTGTGTGTCGTGGGGCCAGCGCCCCACGCAGCAGGGGCCACCGGGGCCCGCGCCCCTTTCCACCAGCCTGGACTTCTCTAAGGAGTAAAGCTTGCTTCCCAGCTGAGGGGAAGGGACACCTGCTCACTTTGGGAAAGGGAGTTCAGGCCTCCGTGTGCGAAATGAGTTCACATCTCTGAGCTCCCAGCCGATGAGTCACTTGCATGGCCCCGATTGGCAGGGAGGGCTCTCAGCACGCTGAAGGACATGGCCTTCTTTGGTCAGAGTTGTCATGACACGGAAACTTCATGATTTCATACCCAAACTGCACTCCACACCACAAGGCAACAAAGCCAGGCTAGGAGAACCGTGAGCATGGTGACCGGCACGTCCTGAAGCCCTCGTGTCTGGTGGGGTCACCGAGTGCAGGCTGATGCCCTCCGCCTGGCCTCCCTTCCCCGGCGGGACCCTGGCCAGCCTGGCACTGGGGTGCGGGCTCACCCCGGGCACACTGAGGACACGGGACGGCCGGCCCGCAGGCAGACCGTGCAAACACAGGTCACGGGTGTGAAGGTCTCCGTGCGTTAACCAGACGCCTCAGCGTGTCCTGTTTTCCTTTCTGACGGTTTCGTCTTCGGAGCAACGTGGATTCGACACCGACTGTGCTTTGAGAGGACACTGTCTGAAATACTGTACGGAAACTGATGGAAACAAAGACATGGATACACATCTTGGCCAAGATGTGGCTTTGCTCCGTGGCCCCCAAATTTCAGACCTAATGCCCGCCCTATAGGTCAAAAGTTCAAGCTTTTCCGCTGCTTTTCCTTGTCATTGTCATTAGAGAAACCAGATCTCGGACTGACGGTTCGTGTCATTTTAATTTCTCCGTTCGGCACTTGTGGGTTCCCACAGTGACTTATTTAACCGTGTTTCTGCAGCCAGAGCATCAGAGGCATCCCACTGGTGTTTGCAAATGACACCGATGTTGTGGCCAGACCCTGGAGTCTTCAGTGAGCTCGGGGAGCTTCCCCGGACAGGTGTTCTGGCCGCCTGGTGTGCGTTGAACCATGTCCCCCGAGAAGACGTGGACGTCCTACCCCCAGCCCCTGGGGATGTGACCTTATTTGGGAATAGAACTGCTGCAGACGTGGCTGAAGTCGGAGGAGAGCAGGTGGGGCCCTGTGTTCTCACAGGAACAGGGGAGTGATGGGGACACGGTCACAGAGAATAGCCCTGTGGCGACGGAGCAGAGGTGGGCACGGGGCACCCTACACCAGAGGGCCCCAGGGACTGCGTGCAACCCCACGAGCCGGAAGGGGCAGGGAGGGCCTACGTCAGGAGCTTTCAGCAGGAGCGCGACCCCGCCCACACCTCGCTCTTGAACTTCTGTCCTCCGGAACTGGCAGAGAAGACTTTCTGTTGCTTGGGGTACTTTGTCACGGCAGCCGCAGGGACGGTCCAGGTCTGGGAACACTCTGCGCCCTGGTGGTGTGTTGGGCAGAGCTGGTCCTCAGGCTTCTGGGGGGCAGCTGGCCCCACTGAGAGGTGCCCCGGCAGCTCTCCTTCCTGCTCCTTTCCCCCCTGCTGATTTTAACGTGTCCTTTCCCGGTGACAAACCGTAACTGTGATGTGACCGTTTTCTAGGTGTCGAGGCCTAGTGAATGCCCGAACCTAGGAGCAGTGGAAGGGTCTGGGACAAGCCTGCAGGAGTCCTGCCCCTCGCTCTGTCCGGCCCAGAGCAAGTGCGCACACGGAGACTCCAGCGCGGCCGGGCTCACAGAAGGTCCCTCCCAGCCCGTCATCTAGGCCTCAGCACGCGGGCCGCACCTGTCACAGCCCCTCAGCCCGGGAGCGCATGCACGGCCCTTCCTCTGGGAAGGGGATTGATTCCAGGATTCTCAGAACATGGAGCTGGGCGTGGACTCGGGCTGGCACATTCCTTCATCTGTGGCCCTTTCTCCCTGGAAGTGCACCTAGGCAGGGCAGGAGTCTTGGGGACCCAGGCCCGAGCAAGGCTGATGGGGGGGCGTAACTGTTTGGAAAAGGGTCCACGGGCACAGAGCACATGGACACTCGAGAGCCTGACTTCTCATGGCTCGCAGGGGCAAGCCAACCAGTACTCACTGCCGCCCCACCCTCGGGTCTGGGCATGTCAGATCTCAGCCAGAGTCTAGCCTGTTCTTGTTATAAAGCTCAATCTTGATTCACGCCGCTTCTAGATCCTTTTAATTATCAGGCATTCCTTCAAAATCACTAGCCGATTTTGAGCTTCATAAGCTGCAGGAGTGATAAATTTCAGCTCTTGACCCCACTCCACAAGATGACCCTGTACATATTAAGGATGGGCATTCTACTTCATCATGTTGTATCTTGTGCCCTGAAGGATAGGCTGAAGTCCCATCTCTGGGAGCTGTGTGTGTGACCTCCCAGGGAAGCAGGATCTTTGCAGATGGTCCAGGTGAGATGAGATCGCTGGGGTGGCCCCGACAGGTGATGACTGTCATCCTAATGAGAAGAGGCGACACACTGTGTGAAGAGGGGCTTGGAGGGCGGAGGGGCAGAGAGCTCCCAGAAGCTGGAAGAGGCAGGAACGACCTTCCCGGGGGCGTAGATCTGGATCTCAGACTTCCAACCTCCTGAATTGGGAGAGAACACATCCTGTGGTGTTAACCTCTCCGGTCTGTGGCACTTTGTTCCGACAGCCTCGGAAAGTTAGTATCCCAGCAATCGTAACTCTGTGCTCTGTAGGAATCCTTATTTTAGGGACGCACGATTACGCAAGGCTTCCCCGGTCTTATGTTGGCCTTCGGCTCGGACACCAGGCCTGGACCATGTGCTTGTGCTCCAGACGAGGCGGCTCCGGCCCGAGCGGAATGCACCGTACCCCTCCCTTCCCGGTCACCTGAGGAGGGTTCCAGAAGGAATGACAAGTGCGGGAAGCACCATGAGCTGCGGATGGGGAGCACCTGAGGGAGGGCAGCCATGGAGAGGGCCCCAGAGGGCCCGAAAGTGGAAGCAAGGTCAGTGTATGCGAAGAGCCCTGAGCTAGGTCTGAGTGTGACCGGCCCGTCTGAGCGCATCTCACCGGGCTCTCAGAGCAGCCAGAGGGTCATTGCTCCCGGCCACCGTCGGCGGCAGATGAGCAGGACCAGGGAGTCTCCGTAAGTAGTGGTCTCCCAGGCTCACCGTCGGAGTGGCTACTCACCCTGAAGACTTCAGGGTTCCAGGACGTAGCCTGTCCCCAGAATAGCGGAGAAAAATGACCCTCCCTCTGCCCTTCCATGTTCTAGGCTGGGCCCCCTGTACCAGGAGAAAAACGAGGGACAGAAGTCACACGTATACCTTACCTGCACACAGGGGACACCCCAGGAATTCTCCACCGAGAGGAAGCTCCCGCGATTTACAATCGTCCTTCCCTGCCAGCTCAGAGAGGGAGGCCCCCTGACAAACCAGCGTCAAGTCCCCCACAAAAGGGAACTGTAGCCTTTGTCTTTAGAGCTTCTCCTCTGCCTTCCTCTCTCAAAATATTCAGAGCAAAAGAATCCTTGTGCTAAAGAGGCCTCTTTGGGAGGGCACATTCTGGTCTCCCACACCACCCAGATGAAGGCACGGAATAAACCGCATCCCAGGACGGGTTCATGAAACATAGCTGGGGTCCTGGCCGCCGGTCTCTTAAACTGGGATTTTCTGTTGTGCCAAACCAAGTTGTAAATGAACCCAGGCCTGTGGTCTCAGTGCTCCGTGTTTGTCCTCCAAGGCTATGCTGCTCGTCACCATGGCCACGGCAAGCGAGGAATTTAGCACACTCTCCCACTGGTCCCGTGAAAAAGAAAACCACAGGCCCCCACATGGTGTTACTTAAGCCAAGTCACCAAACTGGGCCTTCATACCTGACCTGACTGCCGTTCCAACCTCCCCCGAAAATGTGAGTCTTACCTAGTCGGTCAGCCACTTTCTGATCAGCACCAAGGAGGCCTCTGTCCCCCGGGCCTTCTCCAGCCCCCAGCGGAAGACGAAGCCCCCTGCCCTTCCCCCAAAGGGAAGGTGACCTTGCCTGAAACAATCCTTTCTTCACTTTTGCCGGTAACTTCCTTGCCCGCCCTCCTTCCAGTAAAAACCATCCTTTTTGTACAAGTCCTCCAAGCTACCCTCCACTTGCTAGACAGGATGCTGCCCCATTCATGAATCCCTTCATAAAGCAAATTATCTTCAAATTTACTAGGTTGAATTGTGTTTTTCAACAATCCGTACCACTCTGAACTCTTCCAGGCACACCCTGACTTACAGAGCTCATTCTATGAGCAGCCAGGTCTTGGGAAAAGCTTACCAGGGCCCAGGAACCTAGGTTTGAACGAGCAAGATGAGGCGCAGGAAGGACAGAAGTGTGGAGGACACCCGTCTGGCAGAGGACCAGAGACTGGAGGTGACACAGCCTCAGGTGGGGCTAAGAAAGGGGGCCATTTCCTTTTTCAGAGAGAGACAGATCAAGATTCAGATCACTTGAGGAGGCCGTTGTAGATCTGGAAAGTGAGCAGGGTGTCCCTTTATTCTGCAGGAATATAAAAATGTGACCACACTTTGCATCTGAGAAGCCCAAAGTATTTCAGAGTATTTGGGAATTAAAGGTGAGTTGGATTATCCTTGGGAAATGTTTTTGTCAGCATAGCGACTGATACTACGTGACTCACAAGCAATGAATGGCTCCAGGGCTACAGGTGGGAGTGGGGAGGGGGGAGCTGGGTCCCACACAGGTGCTGGGGCGAGGTGAAACCACGGGCCAGGCTGAGCTGCTCAGGGGAAGAAGGAAGGCCAACCGTGGAAGCTGGTTCCAGAAGGTGTAGCTCTAAGGTAGTGAAAATCAGACTCTTGTTTTCCAGATCCTTCTGTTGCTGATCTAGCAACTTCTTCAGTGCCTTTGGTGCTCCCTCGATCGGGAACATACTTCTATCTAATGGAAGAAAATTTTCGACTGGCCTGTGACTTACCCCAAATCTCTTCTCACGCCCCAACTCAAACCAAAAATCAGTTACGAAATTGTGTATCGGAGCACTATGGCTCACAGGGAGTCGGCGTGCTGTCCACAGACCAATAAAAAGGGCGCATTCCTTATGACGGCACAGAGCCTGTGCGTGTTTTGAAGGTAAGTCTTCCGGGAACTCCGAGTACTTTCCTTGCGGATGCTCTGTCTGCGGAATCCCTGTCGACTCTCAAAAGCTCCGGCCAAGGGCCACTGTGCAGAGAAGGAAGCCCGCCGTGTTTACTTTGGCGCGTGTTGGTGGTAGTCGGTGCGGGCCCCGGCAGCCACAGACTGGGGCTTGAAGACCACGGATGCACGTCTCACAGGGCTGTGGCTGCGAGTCTGAGGTCAGCACTCTGGCGGATGCAGTCTGCAGAGAACCCGAGTCCTGGTCTGCAGATGGTCACCTGTCCCCTCCTCCAGAGGGAACCCATACACGGCATTAACCCCGTCACGGGGCCTCCATGTCCGTGACCTAGGGCCCCCCCAAAGGCCCCATCTCCTCACACTACCACACAGGGGGTGATGTTTTCAACATAAGAATTTCAGGGGACACAGCATTTATTCCGTAGTAATTTCTAATGGACAGCGTAACCCACTGATATCAATACACGGGGAAACGTGGCAGGTGTCCCAGCCCTCGGTGTCTCTCTCGTGGGACGCGGTGGTGGCCTCGTACAGATCCTTTTGTCCATGTGTCCTATTCTCAGGGACATGTTTCCAAACCACCCTCATACAACTTAATGAATTTGGAGAATGTTATATGGAAAAATAAGATGGGAAAGCTGGAAGACCTTGTGTTTTCAACGGCCAGCAGACAGAAACAGATAAAGCCCCATGAGACACGGAGGATGTCTGTGGCATTCCACACGACCGTCACTAGGAGCTTTGCTCCAAGATGTCCTTCCGAAGGTGTGGCATTCTAACCAAGGATTGAACTCCCACTGCCCTGTCCCAACCCGGGCTCCACGACCCCCGTCCCTCCCCCGAGACAGGTGCTCCTCCCGTGTGGGATGGAAAATACACACCTGCCCTCCTTTGACCTTTGTTGACCCTTCCGTAATCTTCCTTCCTATCCCCGTGTTTTCAATTATCCCTAAAACGGTGGACATACATTTACCAGAAATGGATGTTTCCCGAAAAGTAAACTTGCATGCATCAGGATTGAATGGAGGGTCGAATGGAGGTCTGCTCTATCAAAATTTGGGAATGATAAATATGTCTTTAAATATGACCCAGGGGCACCTCAGTGGGTTAGGCGTCTGACTCGATCTCAGCACAGGTCTCGATTTCAGGGATTTTGTCAGCTGCTTGTGCTAAAGGGCCCCGGGGGTGGGTGCCCCTGCCACGGGTCACAGAGCCGTTGTCCCTTATTTCTGGTCTGGGGGCCGAGGGCGAGAGCAGGGGTGAGGTCAGTCTGCTGGGGCGGGGCTGCTGGGGGGCGGCTCGCCTTCCCGGGGAATCGAAGCTGACGTGGGCAGGACCTTCTGCCGCATCAGGTCACAGGTCAGGACTGCACCCAGGCCCTGAGAACCGTTGGTCACCCACGGAATCATAGATGGCCGTGATGACCTAATGCCGTTCCTCTCTCCTGCTCGAAGGCCAATTCCTGTTGCGTGAGCCATCTGCCGGCTCTCCCTTCCCTTTTCTGTTAATCTCTGTCCTTACGGTGCTATACACCCAACACCCCCCCCACACCCAACACCCCCCAAAAGACACACCCAGCACCCCCCACACACCCACACCCCCCCACACACACCTGTTTGGGCTTCAGAATATGTTACCGCAAACATGGCCCTTGGGCATCCTGAGTATTTAACGCTGGAGAAATCTGGGGACGGGGCTTCAGGAGGGCCTCTGACCTCCCCCTGCGGCAGGTGCAGTCCATCCTTGTCTCCCCGCAGAGAGCCCCCGGGGCAGTCCTGGCCAGCAGCCCTGGCTGGACGCCCCCGCAGGACACATTTCCCGAGGCCGCGCTGGTCAGCAAACGCGGGGCAAGGACGCTCAGGCCTCACCACCGCCCTGGTCTTCATTTCCTCAGTGAGGCTCCCAGGTCTTACTTACGCTAGTAAACATGGATGCTTTCCTCTTTTTCATCTGCCAAGGCAGCTGACGTGGCCGAGAACCCAGGAGGCCGAGCGAGGCCGGCGTCTCCTCCCCTGCAACGCCCCTCCCCGTTGATTGTCTTAGGTTGTCTTGCTCGGAACGTGACGTTGAGGCAACATAAAGGATATAACAGCACAGAAAGAACGCCATGGGTAGAGCGGGGGACTCTCAAGGACAGACGGGGTCCGAGAGCAGAGCGGGGGGCTCTCAAG
>NW_023270274.1:824530-832608 GCF_011800145.1 Mirounga leonina
CTCTCAAGGACAGACGGGGTCCGAGAGCAGAGAGGAATGTGCTGGGACAGGATCCCAGGGTGCTCCCCGACTCCAGCCGGCGCCCGTCAGGTCCTCTTAGGGCCGCCTTGGAAGCCACATCCCAGGACATGGCTCTAGATGTGGGACAGGTGTGCGGGGAGCAGGGACATGTCTGTTCTGTCATTTTGCAGAGTCTAGTCTATCTGCATTTACTATGGGCTTCATGTTTACGTTTATGCTGTTTTTCTACTTTGTTCAGAGTCTATATAGTGACCAATAATTTTTGGGGGGTGTTCTGGTGATTGAAATATAAAGACGAAATACAGAAGTTTGATTTTTTTCCTTAACATGTATTTTAAATATTGCTGCTGAGCCCGTGGCTCTCCCATGTGTGCATCACTCTGCTGTGTGGACACTGACCGGAGGTGAGGAGGGGAGGGAGGGACCCGGACTGTTCCGGAGTCTTCCTTGGGCGGGAACAGTCCGGATGCTGCGTGGCCGGAGCTGAGGGAAGCCCAGGGGGCTCCTGAGGCTCTGGCAGGGCCGGAGGGGAGGGAGTGGGTGGGCAATGGGCAGCCTCATCTTCCTGAGAGTGGGGCATCCAGGAGGTGATGCAATAGGTGTCTGGGCTCCGGATGGGGCTTCCTGGGGGGGGGGGGCAGGGGCCTGGTCTGCAGCACCTGCCCCTCTGCTGTGTTTTCTCTGTCCTCTCTGCTTTTAATACCCACGGGGCTGAGTGCATGACGCAGGCACCTGCAAGATCTCTAGAACCTTCTAGAATCCTCACCAGACTCAGGCTTTTTATTTATTTATTTAAAAATGTTTTGGTATTTCCACGGCGACCACGTTCAGTAGGATAGTTGTAGACAAAAGAACCAGAGAACCAACAGTCCTCCCAGGACCCCTGTCTCCACTCTGTGCAGCCTCTCCTGTCCTGACCCTGAGCCCAGAGCGCTGGCTTTCACTCCGGCTTCCCAGGTCCTCCCCTCCCCTCACTGGCTGAGGCTGGCTTCCTGCCCCAGCCCACGGGTGCTGCTCCCCAGGGCTACCGTGGCAGACGCGCGTGGCCGGCCCCCAGTGCGGGGGCCGGGCGGGGGGGAGGCAAGCCGATCCAACCTCGCTGTTCCTGAGTTGTTTATACTTCTGCTCTCTGTACTATTCACTTACGGCATCACAAACATCTTATTCACGAGCCTCTTAACTAATGTTTAACCACTCTGCGGCACCCTAAAAAGTACATTTATCATCAGTTGTTAAAGCGTTCCTCTAAAATAGAACTTTTGGGTTATTTTTATTTATTTCCGTGCATTTACAATTGTTTTTAGTATATGGTATTTTACGATAGACTTCTGGAATTACTGGGTCCAAATTTGAATTTTATAAGGTCTTTGACATGATGGCTAAACTGCTTTCCAGAATGTTTGTAAGAACTCCAGCCATGTTGCCCCTCAGACGAAAACGGCTTTTCAGTAATCAGGTTGACAGACTTAAGTTACTGACAGCGTCTCGTGGACCCACCACCTTCTGCCTTAACTCCATTTGGTCCTAAAGGCGGGGCCTTCGACAGAGCGGGCACCTGCGGCCCGCCACTTGCGGGCTGAGGGAGGGCGCCCCTCCCTCTCCTCAGTCACTGTGATGAGGCTGGCCAAGCTGTTACCTCTGTGATCTCAGACAGCACCAGCCGGCTGGGTGCTCAGGTGGCCCTCAGTCTCGGGGAGTTAGAGGACCCCTGCGGGGATACACTTTGGGTTTAACAAAGATTACTGGGCCTCTTCCTCAAACGTTATATTTTGGGGGTTGTGTCTATTATAAGAGGGTGTTTCTGGAATTTTATTTATTTATTTATTTATTTTTAAGATTTTATTTATTTATTTGACAGAGAGAGACACAGTGAGAGAGGGAACACAAGCAGGGGGACTGCGAGAGGGAGAAGCAGGCTTCCCGCAGAGCAGGGAGCCCGAAGTGGGACTCGATCCCAGGACCCTGGGACCATGACCTGAGCCGAAGGCAGACGCTTAACGACTGAGCCACCCAGGCGCCCTGTTTCTGGAATTTTAAAGGGTGACTTTTACTCAAATAGACGAAGGTAAAGTGGGTAATTCATTGATACATCATATTTGAAGGGTAATTTAAGCTTTATGGGTGGTCCTTGCCGATAGTTTGGAAGAAACAATGGGTGATGAGGTACCCAGGGGCAATCACTGGTGAGTGACCACGTGGGCCCTTGGAAGTGAGCTGCAGGAAGGGACACGGCATCGCTCAGGGCACCTGAACCCGCAGGACGTGGCCATCACACTCAGCCAACCTAGGCAGGGTCTGCAAACCAACCGCCCTGGAGACCGAGGAAGGAAGGCCCAGGGGCTGCCCAGGAGTGAGGGACCAGGGGCGTGAGCGCCGAGAGCAGCCTGGGGTCCTCCAGGATATCAGATAGGGGCAAAGCTGTAAAGGACATTACGGGTTCAGCTGGAGCATCTGGATACACCCGCAAGTTAGGAGGACGTCCTACCACGTGTGGTCGTGTTGGAGAACGTCCTCGTTCTGGGGAGGCACCTGCCGTTGGACGTGACGTGTCCTCACACGAGCAAATGTGGCAGAGTGACCTTCCACACAAGCGAGGGGCAGGGAGCCTCCCCAAACTCCTGCGGTGGGTTTGAGAAGTCACTGCCGCCGCACCTTCGAGGAGGGGGCGCGCACCCCGACCGACAGGGCGGCTAAAGCCCCTGGCTTCGGGGCGAGACGCTCGTCGAGGCCCACACAGCGCTTCCAGACTCAAGTGAAGACGCAGACCCCGGGTAGAGATCCATCAGGCTACAAATGTGGCAACACCTTTTTTATTTAGAGTAAGATGTGTTAACATCCAGCATGACAAAGTTTGTACAAAGTTCACAATTTAAAAATGAAGTGTCACTGCAACCTGTGATTCCACACATTTTAGCAAAATTAAAGTGTCCACAAACCCATGCCGTGTAGTACAAAAATAAATGAAACTTCAGTTCCACAGAGAGCACAATAAATATTTATACAAAATTCTGTCTTAATAAATGATTACTTAAATTAACTTAGAAATGATAATGAACAATAAGTTATAATAAATAGACTCTGATGACTCACAATAATTCCATATGAAGGGTCAGCATTCTAATATGTGACACTTTGTGATCCCTATATAATAGTCACAGATAACTTTTGATTTGATATTATGTACCAACGTTAGATGAGCAGCAGATTTGTGCTTAAAACCCCTTTCCATTGTACATAGGTGATAACAAGAAGAATCCAAAACTGATACTACCTATCATTCTACTAAAAGCATTACTATATTGGCAAAAAAGCTGCAGACACGACGCGGCGGGGGAATGCATGTGCCCATGTGAACAGCGGGCCCCTGCGGGGAGGGGGCCCCCCCGGGGTCCACGGCATCGGCATCGGGTGACGAGAAGCACCTCGCTTCAGCTCTCGAAAGGCAATTCTGAGCATGGCAGCTACAATTAGTCGCACAACAGAAAGAGGGCGCGCTCCAGGGACGGCGCGGCAGAGCCCCGGGGAATTACATCATCTGTCCCAGCTCGCTATTCGAGTCCTCGTGGAAAACCGTGCGCGTTTGTACAGTGAGCAGTATAAAGTGCTGCTGGGATGTACATATATTTGTACATATATATACACCGAGGTTGAGTATTGTATCAGAATATTTGCTGTGAGATCCCTGTAATCTCCCGTAGCAACATCGTCGGGTCAGCCGTGAGGGCTCCCCTCGTCCTTCCGGGGTCAGCCTCGCGAGGCCGCTGACCCCAGGAATTGCACACCTCCGTACGGATATATAGGACAAGGTAAGTGCAAATAGTCGACTGGCACGTTGTGGGGACAATGACCCTGTAAGTCCTGTTCTGCTAAAAATATTTTTTTTTATTTTTACAAAACCCATCTTTTTTTTTTTTTTCATAACAAAATTTTAAAGTACTTCTGTACCTTCCTGCATAACATCAAGACATGGAAGGAAGAGATGCTGTCACATGTAACTCAACACCAGAAAACACAACACGCCGTCCTAGGGACTACTCAGAAGGGAGGGGGGACGCGGCAATCAAAAGTGGTCTTATGCATACATATAGTGCAGTCATTGGAAGAAAACAATCAAATCTCCAAGTATAAGCAAGTCTAAGATGATCTAGTGTAAAGCAAAAAAGTGCTCAAGTATAGAGAATTACTCTTAAAATCTGATTGCATTCATTCTTAGAATAGGTTGTGACAAATCAAACAGCAAGGGTATGCAAATGCCCCGCGGTCACCTGGTCTCCAAGGGGAGTTGGAACAGGAAGGTCATTTGCGGAGCAGTCTGCGGGGACGGGCGGGGGGCGGGCGCCCTGCTGCGCTGCTTTCGGGCTGCCAGCCCCCTCCCCTCTCCCCCCGCCCCCCCAGCCCCCCTGCCCAGCAGAAAGCACGTGCAGTAGCTCACGGACTAGCACACCATTTGCCTTATCCCCCGAACGTGGAGGAATAATCACAGCGACAACGATAGTAATCATTTTTGAAAGTGGAGAGGGGAAATAAATACTCTTAAATTAGCTCTGAACTTAAAGAGAGCACACAGGTCCTGCGAGACACACGCCATTCCAGTGACAGAGGGTTCCGAGGGGCACAGCGCTCTCGGGGAGAGAGGGGAAGCCTGCTCCAAAGTCTACGGACACTGCAAAAGGAAATCTTCGCGCGGTCCACCTCTAACAAGCCCCTGTCTGAACTGAAGTTCCCAGAGTCACACCATGTAATGCTCAGGAGTTAACTTAAAAGTGCTGTTTAAGCTGCTTTGAATCTTCTGCCAAATTTCCATGGCTTGATGTTGTCTTACAATAAATTACTTATCTCATCTCTTACAGTTAATCCATATGCCATTTCCTTGGAATGCAAAAAACCTCATTTACTGCCCCCACCATACACCATCCTCCTAAAACAAACAAACAAAAAAATCACATAATATTTCCAAGCATTGTTCAAAAATAAAGCATTTTTTTGCAACCGATTCTTGCTATGAAACAATATGCACACAAAATGTATTTCTTAATTCCATAAAATCCTCCAACATGAGGCAAAATGATAATGTCTAAAAAGTGGCTGAGAGGCCACCACATGATCATTCAAAGCTGTGGGTTTTTTTTTTTTTTTGTCCATTTCAGTCCAAAATACTAAAACATTTAATCACTAAAGCATTAAAAAGAATTTACACTCTATTTATTTTGATCAGCTTACCTCTTCAGAAATATATATACCCCCCGGTGTGCAGACTTTAGCAGCCATAAACATTACATGGCATTTGTCACACTATGTCAGCTCATATGAAAACGTACAAAATGTGGATGTATTCAAAAACTATTCTGCAGGTAACGATCTTTAAAGCAAGACAGAAAATCATCATGAAGTCTTGTGAGCGTAACACTGTTTCCAACAGAAATAGGTATGTGACACTTTCTGGCGAGTCACAGCAGCAAGGAGGAAGAGGCCCCCTTCCAACAAGGTCCCGCCACCTCAGCAGCCGCTCAGACCTGGATTCCTCTCACAGCGTGCTTTATATTTTCCAGGAGGGCTTTATTTTCTGGGCTCTGATAACGGTCTTGATTTGTATACATGTCCGTCAAAGTAGTCACGTATGCATCAAAATTTTGTTCATTGATTGGATCCTACGAGATACCAAATAGTAGTTCATACACAACTTTTACTTTCTTAATAGGATACTCACATCAGCAAAAAATAGCAGCAAAGCGTGGCGCCACTGTCTTTACATCACTTACGCGGCCCACTCAGCGTACTTCGTCTGACGGGGCGCAGGGGCACAGCCACCGAGACAGACCTCTACCCCACGCCGTGCACTGCGGGGGACCGCCCGGCGCCTCGGGTCGCGCCCCTAGTCACTTACCATGTGTGGCAGCTGGATATTAGCTAGACTGTGAATTAAGGACTGGCTCAGGTTGGCCAGCTCATGGAGAAGGGACTCGTTCTGCTGCTCGATCACTTTGTTCTCCTCTTCGATGGTCTTCAGGCTGCTCTCCATCGTGGTGATCTGGAACGCACAAATTGGGGTGACATGTAACACAAGGCAGGCCGCCGTCTGCCCGCGCCAGGAGAAAAGCCCTTCTGCTTTAACAGAAAGGCTTCCGTGGCCAGAGCCGGTCATTTTAAGGGTTCGGTTTTTACCCTTCAACTCATTACACTTGCAAGTTCGGTAACCGGACGCTGGGGCTCAGCTTTCTGGGGAGGGGTTCATGGGCTGTGTCAGCTGCTACCCAGCGTTTGCAAAGCTCTGCTGTCCTCACCCATGGCCTATCACAGGATGACATCTCCGTCAGCCACTCTGACCCTCCCCGCCGCCGGGGCCACCTCCTTCCAGCCCGCATCCAGTTCTGCCACAGGGAGGTCCTGAACTGTGATTTACTGGAGAGGCGGGTCACCGTCTTGTTCACAGGTGCCAGGTGCCCTGCGTTCATGTCCCTGCTCCCTGCGGCTCCTCGGGTGGAACAGGCAGACGCCCTCCTTATCTGCAGGTGGAGGGACGAGGGCCGCATTCCTGCCTCGTGGGCAGGCCTATTCGGCTTCCTGGTATTTGCCAGAGGGGATCTAACTGTCCTCAGTCTCCCTGCCCCCCTCCAGCCAGGTGACCCGTGACTGACACAGCCAGGTGCGCCCATAGGCGGACGGAGGGGAGCTGCCCCGACCTGTCTGGGCTGCAGGGTGCACAGCCAGGACCAGGCAGGCCCGGCGCGGGGACCGAGGGCACCGTCAGGGCCCAGGACACGGGGACATGAGCCCGGGCCCTCACGTGGAAACTGCCTTTCCCCTGAGTTACCTTAAACGCCCCCCAAAGTCTGCCCCCCACCGTTTCTCATGGACGGATCCCCCGCTCCCGTTAGCCGGCCTGGTGCTTTCCCAGGGAGCCAAGAGAAGGGGGTCGAAGGGCTGTTGCCTCCCCCGCACTAGGGTGAGTCAGGCCGACTCTGGGTTGTTTTCTGGAAAACAGAAATGACAGGACGTGCTCTGGGAGCATCTCCTGGAGAGACGTGCACGGTATTTGCGCTAGGAAGACCTTTGTTATTCCTGCACTTCTGATCCAGTCAGGGGTCCCCACTAAAGTGATGTACCCCAGAAACGTCCTGGATTGCTCCCCTGCTCTGGCTGCCTGCCCTCAGGCCCTGTTACCCTGCCCCAGGCCCTGACTCCCTGCCCCCAGGCCCTGCCTCCCTGCCCCAGACCCTGTCTCCCTGCCCCAGGCCCTGACTCCCTGCCCCCAGGCCCTGTCTCCCTGACTCAGACCCTGCCTCCCTGACCCAGGCCCTGTCTCCCTGCCCCAGGCCCTGCCTTCCTGCCTCAGACCCTGTCTCCCTGCCCCAGGCCCTGCCTCCCTGCCCCCAGGCCCTGCCTCCCTGCCCCCAGGCCCTGTCTCACTGACCCCAGGCCCTGTCTCCCTGACTCAGACCCTGCCACCCTGCCCCAGGCGCTGTCTCCCTGTCCCCAGACCCTGTCTCCCTGCCCCAGGCCCTGTCTCCCTGCCCAAGGCCCTGCCTCCCTGCCCCAGACCCTGCCTCCCTGCCCCCAAGCCCTGTCTCCCTGCCTTCAGGCCCTGTCTCCCTGACCCCAGGCCCTGCCTCCCTGACCCCAGGCCCTGCCTCCCTGACCCAGGCCCTGCCTCCTGACCCAGACCCTGCTTCCCTGCTCCCAGGCCCTGACTCCCTGGCCCCAGACCCTGCTTCCTTGCCCCCAGGCACTGCCTCCCTGCCCCCAGGCCCTGTCTCCCTGCCCCCAGGCCCTGTCTCCCTGCCCCCAGGCCCTGTCTCCCTGCCCCAGGCCCTGTCTCCCTGACCCCAGGCCCTATCTCCCTGCCTTCAGGCCCTGTCTCCCTGACCCCAGGCCCTGCCTCCCTAACTCAGACCCTGCCTCCCTGACTCAGACCCTGTCTCCCTGCCCCAGGCCCTGCCTCCCTGCCCCCAGGCCCTGCCTCTCTGACCCCAGGCCCTGTCTCCCTGACCACAGGCCCTGTCTCCCTGACCCCAGACCCTGCCTCCCTGCCCCCAGGCCCTGTCTCCCTGCCCCAGGCC
>NW_023270274.1:832708-846136 GCF_011800145.1 Mirounga leonina
CTCCCTAACTCAGACCCTGCCTCCCTGACTCAGACCCTGCCTCCCTGCCCCCAGGCCCTGCCTCCCTGTCCCAGGCCCTGCCTCCCTGTCCCAGGCCCTGCCCCCCTACCCCCAGGCCCTGCCTCTCTGTCCCCAGGCCCTATCTCCCTGCCCCCAGGCCCTGTCTCCCTGACTCAGGCCCTGCCTCCCTGCCCCCAGGCCCTGTCTCCCTGTCCCAGGCCCTGTCTCCCTGCCCCAGGCCCTGTCTCCCTGACCCCAGGCCCTGTCTCCCTGCCTTCAGGCCCTGTCTCCCTGACCCCAGGCCTTGCCTCCCTGCCCCCAGGCCCTGTCTCCCTGTCCCAGGCCCTGTCTCCCTGCCCCAGGCCCTGTCTCCCTGACCCCAGGCCCTGTCTCCCTGCCCCCAGGCCCTGCCTCCCTGCCCCCAGGCCCTGTCTCTCTGACTCAGACCCTGTCTCCCTGACCCCAGGCCCTGTCTCCCTGTCCCAGGCCCTGTCTCCCTGCCCCCAGGCTCTGTATCCCTGCCCCAGGCCCTGCCTCCCTGCCCCCAGGCCCTGTCTCTCTGACTCAGACCCTGTCTCCCTGCCCCCAGGCCCTGTCTCCCTGACTCAGACCCTGCCTCCCTGCCCCCAGGCCCTGTCTCCCTGCCCCAGGCCCTGCTTCCCTGCCCCCAGGCCCTGCATCCCTGCCCCAGCTGTGGGAGGGCGAGGCTCAGCGCCCCCCCTCTCCTGCTCTGGGAGGGGCAGGGAAGAGGAGGAGGCCGATGCTGTCCTCTTAGATCCTTCCTGGAGCAACGATGGGTACCGCTGCGGCAGCGATGCCCAGTGTTAGAAAGGCCAGAGCTAGCTCTGGTAGAAGGTGTCTGTGACGGAAGGCGCCTGCATTGTTCGTTCTGTCCCCATCCTGGAGTGAGGGCACCAGAGGCTGGAGAAAGCCCAGCTTCAGGACCACCAACCTTCCAGCACTTTCTGAGACAAGTGGGGACGTTATGTGTGCCTTGGCCAAAGGTTAGAAGGCCAAGGCACTCACGGGGCTGGCGGGTACGTGGGCTACTTGGCCGCAGCCTCATTTGTCCCTGAGCGCCGCGCGGCCAGCTGAGGCTGCTGGGAATTGGCGGAATGCTCTGCTGCTGAGCTGACACCAGGTCCGGACGGCTCGGCCACGCTGCAGGCTGCCTGTCCTTCATGACACGCCGCCCCCTCCCACCCCGGCGACCGCAGGGCTCAGGGTCCTCCCATCACTTGCAGACGCTGGCCTTCCAGAGAAGAGGAGCCACCCGAGGGACATCGGCCAGGACAGTGAGAATACACAGCAAACCTTAAAACTCATTTTTGACATCAGAGGTAAGCAGATGCCTGGTGGAGCACAGCACGTCGGATGTCAGAGAGCCCTGAAGGGTCCCTGGCGACCTGCATGGGGACAAAACGGCCAGTGGGGGGTGACCGGAGCAGGCATGCTCTGGGGCCCCTGGGAAGCCGGGTCTGGGAGCGTGGCGTCTGGCCCCGCGCCGGCCCCGTCCACAGGCGGGAGAGCTCTGCTGGTCAGACCTGGGGGAAAGCAGCGTTTCCCAGGGGTCACAAGTGTGTTTTGTCACCACCCTGCACAGAAAAGGGATTCTGAGTCCTCGGGATTGTTGGAGTGCGAGCAGGACTGATGAGGCTGCTCAGGCTGTCACCCTCGGGAGCAGAACCAGAGTCGGGGCAGGTGTTTTCACTGGATCTGGTGAAACCAGTCGTGGCTGAGGTGGGGGCGCGGGGTGTTTGTGTGGCCCTGGGGTCCTCTTGGGGCCAGCACCTCCGGCGGACCTCCGGCCGCAGGCTGATCACAGCCGGGCGTTTGGATAAATGCTACGGAAATCTGCCACCCGTTCCAGGCGAGCCTTTGGCCAGGTGAGCGTGCTGAGCCAGGGGCCAGAGCACAGCCTGGACGAGGCTGCTATGGGCGAGGAGGTGGGTGTGAAAGCGACCCCACGTAGAGAACGCCCACCCTTTGTGCTTCCTTCCCACTCACAGGCACCCATGGGGTTCCTTTTGGGCGTTCTGGTGGGGACACAGCCTGAGATGCCCCTCCCTGGAGATGGGGTGCCACCGCAGACAGAACCAGCCCGCGGCTGAGCTGCAACCACTACCTGGTGTCCTGAGGCCAGACCCGGACCCTACCAGCCACACTGTCGGCTGCCAGGAGGGTCTGCAGGGGTGGGGGGCATGCAGCCCCGCTTTCTCCCAGTATAGAAGTGCCTGGCCGTACCTGTGACCTGCAATGGCGGCCCAATCCCAGAGCCCACGTGGCACCGGGACCCCAGGCCGCTCTGGGAGAGGCGGCAGGGCGCGGGGGGCACAGCCTGGGACTCAGGGACAGGAGGCTCTGAGCTGCAGCAGCTTGGCCATCCGCCCCGGCTTAGCCAAGGGGGTCACCGTGTGCGTCAGATGGCAGTGATGACACTTACCTGGTTGACCGCTGTGAGCACAGTGGGGCTACGCACCACAGCCTCACAGTCAGGCATCCAGCAGATGCTCAGTAAAGGCTGTTCCCTCCCTCCCCCCTCCTGTCACTGGGCATCTGGGCCTGGGACCCGCATGAGCTCGCAGCCTTCCACCCGCCCCCGGGGCCACGCTGCCCTTCTCTGGGAGCTTCAGCTCTCTCCCTAGCACAGCGGCCGCAGGGCATTAGGGCCGCCTGTGTCCCGGGAAGGAAGCAGCTCATCTGCAGGCACAAGCGGCCCTCTTGGCAGCACTCCTTGCCGACCGCCTCTCACTAAAGCGTGCGCGGGCAGAAGCCGGGCGGCAGTGGCCACGGTGCGTCCGCGCGTTCTGCTGCCAAAAGCAGGGTGCGAGATGAAGGGGGGCGAGGAGCGAGAGGAAGGGGGAGCACGCGTCCCGGGGCTGGCGCCTGCGGCTAACATTTAGGGTTTCAAAAACTGTTACCTGAGTCCTCAGTTTAATCATGTCGGCCTCCATCTGCGAGTTGGACTCGTTGAGCTCCTTGATTTCCTCGTCTAGCTGTTTGATTTCCTCATCATTTTCTATACCTGTGGGGGTGACAGGACTGCGTTAAAGCCATCGAACGTGAAGACGGAGTTAGAATTTTGACTTTTCTTTGTTCTTTTTGTATTCGGAACTGAATCTGCTGGACAAATATACTCTTGGGTTAAAAAAAACAGTGACAGTTCACGTGGCCGTCCAGCCCTCCCCTGCCCTCCTCGCCATCACAGCACCTACCCTGCGGAGAGAATCAGCGGAGCACACGCGACCCCCCCGCACCGCGCGCCGGCCCAGAGCCGCTCTGTCCTGGGGTGGGTGACCTGCTTCAGCCCATCACCTGCCTCCTTGGTCTGTCCCCTGTCTGTCTGTCTCTTTCTCTGCCACCACTGGGGGATGTGCCAGGCTGTGCGCGGATGCACCCTCACCAGGCCCAGCCCCGCTGCCCACAGGTGGCCAAACCCCCTGACGCCTGGGGTGCTCAGGGCCACCTCCCGCCTGCGCTGCAAGGAAGCCTCGTGCTGGTGGAGGCAGGTTTCAGGGGCCTTCTGAAGGGCTCTCCGCACGGAGGACATTTAACTGATGTAAACAACTCCTCCTTTTGAATGCAGAAAACGCGCCTCCACCGACAAGGCTGGGGTGGTGGCAGCCTTGTGTGTGCCCTGGGGGCCACGCCGGGCGCCTGGGCTGCTTGCTGGCGGCAGGACACGCCAGGGAGGGAACAATCCGGACCCTCCGTCGTTCTGGCCATTGGGTCTCATGCGGCTGAATGTACTCGGGGAAGAAGAGCGGGACGCCTGCAGATGCCATCACCTTTGATAACCCGGGACACGGGTCACAGGGCACAGCAGGGGATGCTCATGCAAAGCCACGGGAAAGGCACGGAGCCCAGGCCTCGGAGGTCCCAGGGCAGACGCCCTTCTGTGGGTCTGCAGACAGAAGGGGTGCGGCCACCTGGGAGGGAAGGCCCGAGACACGGAGGGACACTGCAGAGGCCCGGTGAGCAGGTCCTTCGTCCCGAATCTCTTCCCACAGACCCGCCTGGGGATGCGTGGATCCTGAGCCTGCCGAGGTCCATCCCCCCCACAGGGACCGGCTGGGGCTCGCCTGACCCCAAGCCTGGGTCTTGCAGCCCTGGCCCCACCGCAGAGGCCCTGGGTGCGCGTCCCCGGCCTTTGTGTCCCCGGGTCCAGAGCAACTCTGGTCGCCATCAGATGCATCTCCGGAAGCAGTTCACGGCTCCCAGGAAAGCCTTCCAGCGATGGGGTGTACCCTTTCTCAGGGGCGGGCTGTTACATTTTCCCCCTTTCCACATGAGACCAGACTCTGTGGCAACTTTCACAATTAGGAGTTGGGCTGAGTGAGTTCCTGCATGTAATACTTTGCACTCTGGAGACTCGTCCCGGGAGGTGGCCACCGTAATTATTGGACCGCCCGAGGCCTAAGCATCCTGATTTGTAAGCCCTTTATCCCCTAACCGGGGCTCACCACGCGTTCCTTTAAGTTGCAACCAGCCCAAGCTCGAGGACGTCTCCGGTGTGCACGGGGCCATGGCAGTCTCCACGCGACGGCCCCTCCGTGCCTGGGGCTGTGCTGTGTTCCGAGGGAATTTCTGCTCGGATTTCTGAGTGGGTCCTTCATGTCGTATTTCTTCAGTGTTTCAGGTGTGAACAATCTTAGAACTTCTCTCTTCGCAGCCGTGCGTGATAGTTCCCGCGGAACAGAGAACTGCATGTGCGCGAGGGGCCGTCTCGGGTTCTGGAAGCACGGCAGACTTCCTGCTCTCTCCCACCCCCGAGGCTGGGGTCTCTCCAGTGTCACACTACTTTGAAAGACACCGTTATTCCCTCAGAAGCTCTCTTCTCCGGGCCCCTGCAGTGGGGGACTGTCTCTCCCCAGGGTCTCTCCCAGGGCCGTGTGTGAATGCACTGCCCAGAGCAAAAGCAATCATCAAACAAAAGGACAGGTTTCTTATATCCGTTAGATAAGAATTCTAATTTTTTATGTATGTATCGTGGCTTAAAGTGTCAAAGAGTAGACCTGTTGCGTTTTGAGAAGGTAACCACCGTGGTGGACCCGCACCGGACGGCTGGTGCAGCTCCTTTCCGGGACCGTCATTGGATCGGGACATTGATTTTGGTTACTTCCTGATAGCGCGGGTGATAAATGTTCTGTGCGCATGCCTGTTCCCAACATCAAGATAGCTTGTTTCCACTGAGAATGTACGAATGGAATTATGAACGAAACAACTCGTTTCGGGATAGGCCGTTTGGAGATCACCACGTAATCATAAAGCCCAGAGAACTGTGGGAGAAATAGTGGGCCTAAGGATTGCAATGAAATCATCTTAATTGCCTTGTTAGACATGCTCTATCCATGGTAGCTGATATGAAGTGAAGCATACAGAACAGCCCGAAATGTCAACATGTCCTGGGCCTGTATTCTGGCAAATGCAAGCTTAGAAGTTGGATAAAGGTCTGAGAAGAGCACGTGGTCTCCCCAGAATATGGCTGAAATCTTGGAGGTCCATTCTACTGATCTGAATTTTTACAAAAGAGCATCCAAAAAGACTACTTTCTATTTAACTTTCATGGGCACCAACACGTAAGCAGAGGCAGAGATCACACAACTTGGGATAGATATTTCCTGAAGGCTGGATGTATTTCTGAACCGCCCTGGTGCAGGGTTTGAGAAGTCGGGGGGTTACAGCCTGGGATCTGAAACATGATGGACCTGGGATCTAAATCCATGTCCTTCCACTTAAGAGTTTTGTGATGAGTAATTTTCTTAGTCCTTCTAAACCTCCAAATCCTCCACTGCAGAGTGTCCCTCCCTGACACAGTGGTAGGAAGAGATAACTAAATCTACATAAGACACCTGACTCAGTGGGACTTGCCAAGCGGCGGCTAGAGAAGACCGTTGAACATCAGGAGTTGCCTCAGAAGCCAGAGGCCCCTGAGCATCCGTGGTCTCCGTGCTTACCTGCCCGAAAAGTGGCATGGGCTGGTTTTGTCCTGCTAACTCAGTGCTGCGAGCTGACAAATCATTAAAGGGAAGAGAAAGAGCAAAAATATGGTATGTGGTCTAGCGCAGTGGGCCTCATTTTTTGTTGAATTAAAGAATTAAAAAAAAATTTCTTTTTATAAGTCTTAAAGTTGTCCTCTAAATTTCTTATTCTAAATTTTAATAGTTTCATATATATGAAACTATTAAAAGGGTCGCCTGCAGCCTCCTTGTGCAACAGCAGTCACAGCCCTTTCATATATATGAAACTATTAAAATTTAGAATTATATATATTTAGAATTATATATAGAATTACATATATATATATATATATATAAATGCAAAATTGTATGCTGCAGAGCGCCTTAAATATATGTCCATCAAAACCTGGACCAAGATGTTCGGTTCGTAAGATTTACGGGAGATGTCCACTACATAAACCAACCGGCTGATCACGCGTCATCACCAAACCAGTCTGCAGTTCAGATCAACTTCCTGAGGAGGTCATTTTAAGTCCAGTGAAACTGCAGCAAGGGTCGCTTGGTGGCCTTCCCATCTCTGATTTCCCCTCTGGGAGTGCTGAACGATGGACCCGTGAGCATCAGCAGTTCTGCCTCCAGGAAACAGGAGCAGGGTGCCCGCCGTGTCTCCCCATGAGGCGCTCGCGCCCGGCCCTCCGGCACTCCGGGCTGCACCCCCAGAGCCCAGCCGTCCGGGCGCCCTCTTGGGTGCCAGCAAGCACTTCGGCCCAACTCTGAGCAGCCTTTCTCTCATGAAGGTGGGGCAAGCAGCACGCCGGGAGGGGCAGGGAGAACGGACGGACCCTCAGTCCCCTGGGTTCAGGAGACCGTCAGGAGGAATTTGAGTGTCTGGAAACGAATTTCCTTAAAGCCGCGAATGTGCGCCTGCCCCTAGGACACCCTGAGGGCCCCAGGGCTCCGCACGAGGCCCACTCCTGGAGAGGGGAGAGCACTGGACCTGGGAGCGCAGACCGGGGTGCAGCGGGGACGGAGACTCCACCCCGGGAAGCCAGGGCCCTTGGCCTGCTTGTTGATGCTTGTGTCTCAGGGCGACACCCACAGGCCCCGCGGGGCCCTCCCCTCGAGGGCGGCTAGGCTGAGCTAAACGTTTGTAACTACCTGCCGCAGGTGAGGCCGCTCGCCGCGCAGGGGCCCGACAGAGGGTCGCTGCAGCCTCCTTGTGCAACAGAAGTCACAGCCCTTCCCTCGGCTTCCTGTCTTCCGTGATAATAGAGGAAAGAAAAAGGAGGGCTTATCTCATTTCCTTCTGGGCAAAACCCAACAAAAACCCACCACAGAGCCAGGGACAGCCCCACTGCCGTGGCAATGCAGGCGGGCGGGCAGGGACGGCAGGCGGCCTCGGTAACGTCTCCCCACACCGGTTGCTCTGGGAGCTCATTCAGTGGGAGAGAAATCACAGTGACCTTGTGCGGGAACAGGTGAGAGCAGACTCCTCTCCAAGCTTGAAGAATGAGATCGAGGAGGAGGAGGGAGGGCAGGGTGGACCAGGGACTTCAGGGCTTCAAGGCCACTTAGAACAGTGCCTTTCCCAGCAGGTGCACACTCGAGGGAAGGCCCTGGGAGCCCAGAGCAGGGGCTGCCCAACCACGCCACGGTGGTCTCCTTGAGGTCTTGGCGCTCCGTGCAGGCCAGGGTGTGGAGGGAGGGAAGTTTCCGGACACGTGTGTTAGGAATGTGTAAGAGCAACACGTAAGATTCTACACTCCAGATACTCAAGGAGAGAGGGATGGAGCTAGGGAGCACCAAAGCCAGATCTTTTGATTCTGAAGGATGGGCAAAGAGTTGCTGAGGAAGGCGGGGTGCTCACGCCCTGTCCCCCGAGGAGCAGCAACGCGCTGCCCCTGAGGTAGCCACACGGGGCGCGGGCGATGCCTGACTGTCCACGTCCTGCGCCACAGCCGTGGCACGGAACGAAGCGGCCCCCGGGCGTAGTGAGAATGACCCTGGTCTGCACAGACGAGACACGACAGGCTGCAGCCCGGCCCCGGGCTCGTGGAGACCCGCCTGGACCGGCTTCCACGGACCGGCTTCCGCTCTGGGCACGGAGCGTCCTCGTGGCACGCACGCGCTCACCAGAAGCCGCCGCAGAGAGCCAGGCTCCTGCCCCGACCCCGGGATCAGGCCTCCCGTGTCCAGGCACAGACCCGGGCGCCGTGTGCAGGTCCCCGCGGGACGGAGCCATCCTGCCGCCTCCTGGGAGGTGGCCCAGACCGCCGCGCGTGCTCCCGTCCCCGAGAGAGCGCTGGTTCTGCGGGCAGCCACGCCCGGCGTGGCCAGAGGACTCTGGGTTCCGCTGCCCCTCGGAAGAGACATGGCCCTTTGTGGTCCTGAGACGCACACCCCGCGACTTCCCGCCGACGGAACGGCCCCTCGTTGGGGTTTGCGGATCCGCTCGTGTTTCCTTTCCTTTCCTGCTCTGCGCTGGCCGCCCAGCTCACGGCTGCCTCCTTCGCTGACGAGTCAGAAGCTGACAAAGCAGACCCACTGGCCCATGGAGCCTTGCTTGGGCACAGGGTTGTCTGGGGGGACAGGCCACGCGGGGCGTTTTGGAAAGAGTGTCGGGCCGGTTTCTTCCGGGGTGATGAGCGCTGCCCTGAGACGCCCAAGACGAGCGACGTGGTGGGCCTGGCGCCTCGGGGAGGCTGCCCCACACGGGGCCTCAGGTTCGGGCGACCGTGCGGGTCCCAGAACGTGTGGGAGGTGGCGCTCGGTCTAACCACGCTCCCTGCCTCCGGCAGCCAGCACCAGTCCAGCAGAAGCCGGAGGCTGGAGCCCACGCCAGCAAGACGCAAACACCATGACCCTCGCCATCTTCCGGCCCGTGGTCAGCCACACATTAAGGACTGTGTAGTGCAAGCCACGCACAGAGGCCCTGAGCTGTGGTCAGGGCCTGTCATGAACGGGCAGGTGACCGGTGGAGGCCGCGGGGCCCTGGCGCCCTGGCCTTCCCGCGAGGGGAGGCAGCCTCACGCAGAGCCTCAGCACAGGAGGCCAGGGTCCACGGGGCCAGAGCCGTGGCACGCAGCTCCTGGGATGGGTCCAGGGACTTCGCCCAGGCGTGACCCACGTCCTGCAGCGCTTGACGCCCTGAGGAGCCCACAGTGAGGGCAGTGCCTGCCCCAGCGTCACGGTCGGCCCGGCTCCGCGTCAGCCGCCTGCTCACAAGGTCCTCCTGCCCCCCAAGGCCACAGTTTGCTGAGTGGCTGCAGATGACGCTCCGTTCCGTAGCCCCTGGAGTGACGTCCTCTGGAGTCTCCGCCAACCCCGAGTTAGCTGCCACCCCTGGGCGCCTCTGCTCATTTTCATCGGCCCGTCAGTGTGTACGCTTGTGTTGCATGTATTTCTGCTGGAAAACACCTTCCTGCATGCACAGCGTTGCTTCATGAACTCTGACCTCACGGCCAGCAGCGCATGACTTGGCGTGGACGGGCTCACCTAACACACCCGTGTCCCCTTGGGTGCCTTGCAGCCCTGGTGCAAGGAGCACTCGCCTGTGCCACGCGTGGGGGCCTTTCATGCAGAAGTCACCAACAAAAGCTCCCCAAATTTGGAAAAGGTCCCATTTAGGAGACTAGGAAAGGACCCTGTTACAGGATGAGCGTGGCCTCGTCTCCTCAGCCAGCAGACACTTCTCCCGCCCTGCCACATCCCCAGGGACCACGAAAACACCACGAGTACTGACTTTGGGGTCCCAGAGGGGCTCTGCCGCAGGGGGGGTTTACAAGGATGAAGCTGGGCCCCTGGCCCTCCCGGGGGGCCCCTGCACTCTGTGCCCAGGGGCGCCCACAGGCACGTGGAGGGAGATGGTGCTTGTGCATGGTCAGGCCCGTCCACTGGGAGGCTGAGCATGGAGGGGACAGGAGTGCTGTCCTGGACTCGGCCCCTGCAGGAGGGCCTGGGGGCAAAGGCACAATGGGGGGCTGCCGGGGTTCTGGGGAGCAAATCACTGGGACTGTCAGGGGTCCCAGCAAGCGGTGAGTTTGGGGATGCCCCTCCTCCAGCGAGTGGACTAGCTTCCTAGACGTGGACGGAATAATCCCGCCCCGGCTCTCGAAGCAGAAAGGCTGCCACCGTCTGGGGCTCCGTCTGGGCGGGACAGGCCGGGGCTGGGGCCGCGGCGGCCGCCCCAGGGAGGGGTGCTCACCATTGCTGGCCCGTTGTCGGATGGTCAGCATCTGCTCTCCAGACAGCTTCGCCTTCTTCATGGCTGACGTGGCTCGTGGGCACCCCGACAAGCTGGGGGGACAAGACACAAGGGAGCATGAGTTATGGGTCTCTGAAGAAGAGCCCCCAGCCCTGCAGCGAGAAGAGTCAGGAGCCCGGCACGTCACCGAGGCATTTTATCAGACTGGTTGCCGGCAAAGGGCTTTGTGGCAAAGGGAAATGAGCCCGAGCGGCGGACGCCGTGTGGCCCACTCCCTGCACATGAGGGAGGCTGCGTCTGCCTGTGGATCAGGGGCAGTTCCAGGCTGACACACGGCTGGTCGGGGCCTCAGCGGAAGTCACGGTGGCCGGGCTCCGGCCGGAGCAGACACGCCCTTCACCGCATGCCTCCTGGGGCCGCTTGGGGTTCTCTATGGAGCGACTATCTGGAAACTTCCTTACTGTGGAAAGTGTCAAACTTACACAAGGCCTGAATTAAGATTTGCTTTTAAACATTCAGATGTAGAAAGATCGAATAATGAGCTCAGCCTAGGTTCAACCGTTCTGTCTCACGGCACATCCGTCTCCCCCTGCCCTGTCCTGCCTCCAGTAGATTTTGGGGGGGGGGGTGGCAGCAGGTGTAAAAACAGAACCTCAATATCATGACCTCACTTGAAGGTTTAAAACCTGTTTGCCGCTGACATCAAATGTGCGGCCTGTTTGCAAACTTCCCCGCCGCCCCTGACGTTGCTAACGCTGGTCGTCTCTGGGAGCCCACGCTCTGCACCTGAAATGGGTCCATGCGCCTGACCACTGTCTTCTCAGGACGGCTCCCGTCCCTCCTTCCCTTTCGTGCTGTGTATGCATGGAGGACGATTCTGCGTCCCGAGCACCTTCTGTGGCCCCGAGCCTGGGCTGCATCACACCTGCCCCTGGGGGGCTCACCCCTCACACTTCCCCGGCCACCATGTGAGGGCACCCCGGGGGCCCCCGGCCCTCGTGACATGAAAACTGTACATTTGCACACGGCTGTATATCCAGTATTACATGTATATTTACATCACACATGCGTTTCATCCGTAATTCGGTGCCAGATGGCCCCTGTTCACAGCCTGTTGGGGGCTGATCTATACCTGTATCCATCCAACACCCAACGGCAGTGTGGATTATGTGGTTATTAGTAATAACTAGTATTGTCCACGTTAATGTAAGGATGCTTTCCAAGTATCCTCACACAGATTCTCTCACAGTTCGCACCGATGTCTACGTTGTCTTTGATAAGCCATCGGTGAGGGGTCTGTGCTTGGTGGCTGCACCAGAGGATCCGGGAGATGCTGAGTCATCTCTGCCCCTGTCGCTCGTCCCGGGACCATGCTGCTGTGAACCATTTGCTGGTGGTGTTTCTAGATTGACAGGCGTGAGTCCCCAGGGACCCTGAGGTCCCTCTCCTCCTCCGCCCACCTCCAGCGTCTTCTCAGGACCCTGCGCCCGATGTCCGCAGGTGCAGTTTGTTGGTGTTTGTGTCTGCCCCCCCCGGCCCCGCTGTTACAAGGCAGTCCCGGCCCGTCTCCAGTCCCCGGCTCTCGGGAGGGTGCCCGGTGGACGCGGCCAGTTTGCATCCTGGTTGTCTTTCCCTATCTGTGCTCATCGGGGCTGTTTCTCAGAGGCCGTCTCCTTGCCAGCCTGGTCCAGAGGCTCCCATACACTCGGCATCTCCCCGCCCGGTTGTCCTGTCCTGAGAACTTAGTGATGACAGTGGGTGGGCGCACAGCAGAGAAGGGGAGGGGTCGGTGAAGTGCAGCCAGCAGAGCAGACGCGCTCAGGTCCTCCCGTGGGTTCCTGCAGTGCTGGTCCCAGACCTGAGCACCGTTTAAACACGGACTCCCAGAGCACACTGACGTGCAGAACCCGCTTTGATCTTCCCTCACTTCTCTCAGTTTGCAGGTGACGAAAGAACCAGCTAGGGATGCAGACGATGGTGTCATTGCAGGAGGCGTCCCCCGAAGCTGGGACACTGAATCGGGGCAGAGACGGGCCCACGGAGCGACGTGCTTCGTTCAAGCACAGGGACTGCACGGTCCACCTGGGTCCAACGTGGAAGCGTCCGCTGGCCCTGACCTGCGTGCAGGGCGGGTCTGTGTGCATCCAGTGGCAGCTCGCGCTGACCTCGAGTCCTGGTGTGCTGGCTCCTGGGGCCCCGGATGGCTGGAGGACTCAGGGAAATGTCCCACGTCTGTCCCCTTCGAGGAGTGGACCCCGAGCACTCAGTCTGGTTCCCTCGGAGACCCAGCGGCCATTATGGAAACTCCTCTAATTAAAACTGCATTGCTCCGAGTCGGGGTTTGGAAAGTCTCAGAATCTTAGTTCTGGTCCCTCTGGGCACCAAATAGCTAACTGGTGGCCCCCGCAGCTTGCAGCCCCGAGGCGTCCAGCTGCAGCAGCAGCCCAGCACGGCCAGGGTGGGCTCCAGGCAGGCGCTTCAGAGGGAGAGAGGGAGGCAGACACTTGATCGGGACGCCGGCCCCACAGGGACCTCCTTCAGGAGAATCCGTCAGCTGAAAAGAGCTTTGTACGTGGACGTGTCCGGGAGGCGTGGTTACAGAGACGTAGAGGCGGGGAGCCTCGTCCATTCAAGGGACACGGGCTGGCTTGCGAGCAAACCGGCACGTGCGGTCCGGAGGCTGTTCGCCGCCCGGGGAGCGGCTGGGCAGGGCCTTCAGAGACGCAGGACTCGGACGAGTCGCGCAACGTGGTGCTGGTGGCTCAGCACCTCGCCTGGAGGGACACTCCCGCGGCAAACAGAATATTTCAAGCCGAGTTTCACCCCCTCAACGCCGTATTTTGCTTTTTACGGCCTCACCTTGCTATCACGGCCCTCTTACGATGTAACATCCCACTCGCGAGAGAGGAGACCAGTCGGTGCCGCTGGGCCCGCAGCACAGACCCCAGCTAACACTCTGGGTTACAGCCGCACCGGCTTCTGCCAGCCGGCTCATGAGGACCAGGCTTGGCGTGGGTGGCCGGACACTGATGCCACGGTGTGGAACGCCTCCACGGGGCTTGCTTCCTGGCACTCCAGGGTCTTAAGACGCCCAGCCCAGAACGTGTGGGGACAGGGCAGACGCCGGTACACTGCCCGTGGTGAAGGCTGGCCGCCCTGGCCAGTGGGTCACCCGGCCCGTGGCCGGAGGGTCATCAGGAGGGAGGGTCACCTGGCAGGAGGGTCATCAGGAGGGAGGGTCACCCGGCGGGAGGGTCATCAGGA
>NW_023270274.1:846536-858401 GCF_011800145.1 Mirounga leonina
GGAGGGTCATCAGGAGGGAGGGTCACCTGGCAGGAGGGTCACCCGGTGGGAAGGTCATCAGGAGGGAGGGTCACCCGGTGGGAAGGTCACCCGGCGGGAGGGTCATCAGGAGGGAGGGTCACCCAGCGGGAGGGTCACCCGGCAGGACAGCCTGGGGACAGTGTCCTAAGCCCCGGCGCCAGCCCCCAGCCCCCAGGTGGCGCCCGAGGAGGGTTTCTTGCCCTGGTTCTGCAGCTCTCTGGGGATCCTTTTCCAGCATGTGCCCTGTCACGGTCACTCTGGTTCCTCGATGGAGCCTTGTCAAAGCTCATCCCCTGGAGACGGAAGCTGCTGACCAAGGCCTGGAGCCCTCAGCGCCTGTGCCCGGCGATGCTTCCCCTGCCCTCTCCATGCTGAGTCTCTTTCCTCGCTCCTCTCTTCTCCCACCTGCTGGAGACTCCTGTTAGCCAGCTGGAAAGCCCCACGGATTCTTCCTCTAGTTTTTAAAAATTGTCTTCTTTTCTCATTTTATAATTTAAGAGAGATTTCCTCAACTTTACACTCTAACCTTCTAACTGAACTCTTTATTTCACTTGTCTTTGTTTCAAAGATATCTTTCTTGTTTTCTTGATTTTTCTTGGATTATGAAGAGACTAAGTCATACTCTTCCATTTATTCTCCTTTTCTATCGGATGACAAATTAAAAAAAATTTCGCTTTCCAGAAATGTCTGTTTTCTCCAAGGTTTTCTTTCTTTTTTGAAGGCTGTTTTGCTTTCTGCCATGTTACTTAGTGCTTCCCTTAAATGGCTGGTTGTCTTCCGAGTATCTCCCGCTGAGGCCTGTCTCGGGGGCCTGCAGATTTCTGGGGGGGCTTCGCTCCTGTCTGGAGGTCGTGGGGGACACACGCAGGCCGAGGCTGTGGTCACAGCAGCTTGGGAACCAGAGGCGGAGGGCCTCACCCTGCACTGGGCATTCCTGCCTCCCGCCCCCTGGGGTCCCGAACGTGGAGCGCCCCTTCCGCTGGGCGAGGGGGGCGCGAGGCTGAGCATCTGGAGGCCCACTCTTCCTACAGAGACTTCCACTTCCTGCTCTGTTTCCGAGGCTGCCCTGAATCCTGCCGCAGGGTCCTGGGGCCACACACTGAGTGCTCACGCCTGGCTTCCACCCCCGTGCGTCCGCTGGGCACCGCCATCTGTCTGTCCCCACAGAGCTGGACCCGAGTCTTGCGTCCCCCAGCACCTCAGCTCCCGTGACACCGTGCAGGTGAGGGAATGCTCTTTGCTTTCTGCATTTTCATTATTTTTATTTCGTGGATTTATAAAAGGAGAGCAGGCCATTTCAGTAGAGTTTTGAGATCAGTGGAGATAAATGTGTTTTCAGGCTTCGGACCGGGACCCCCAGAAAGACGGCTGCCACCATCGGGCCCGTGGTCCGCGCCGAAGGTGCTCTCCTCTCCCCTTCCTGTGGGCCAGGGCAGCAGGAACCCAGCTGCTTGCTCCTCAACCTCAGGGAGGACTCTGGCGTGACGTGAGCCGGGCGGCCAGCGCCTGGGCGAGGCCCCAGGAGGACTCTTGGTCCAGGGGACAGACGGGACCTCTGAGTGGGCGCCTGAGGGTCAGCGGCCCCCGGCCCCTCATCAGCGACAGGAGCCCCGGAGAGGAAGCTCCGAGGGCCTGGTGGTGGAGCAGGAGGGGCCGGGCTCTGACGGTCACAAGCTGCCACTCAGCCTGGCCCCTGCGTACCTGACGGAACCTGAACCTTGTTGAGCCCCTGCTTGGCTTTGTGCTGAGGAAGCTCATCCTGACAGACACTGAGGACTCAGTTTCTCTTTTTGTCTCTCCTTCTGCTTGCGAGCTAAATTCCACATCTGTCATCGCAGTGGGTCAGTCGTCCCCCCTAGAAGACGCGTTGACGTCCCAGCTCCCAGAACCTGTGAGGAGGACCCTTTTGGAAAGGGGGTCTCTGCAGATGTGAGCAGGCTGAGAAGGAGGTACACGGACCCAGTGACCTCTGCCGCAGGGACGGCACTCAGGGCTCCCGGCCTCGAGCGTGGGGCGGCCACAGGCCGGGGCCCATCGGCCCGGAGGGTCCGCGATGGCTGGCCCACTGCTGGCAGCGACAGCCCGGAGCGCAAGGGGTGCGGGGGCTCTGGAGAGAGAGCGCGAACCTCCTCCCCGTGGCCCTGCGGTGTCCGTGGGCTGGGAGCCCTGAGTGCGGTGCAGGGCAGCCAGCCGGCGCCGGCGCGGTCTTCCCATTTCCTCGAGACGGTGTGGAACTTGCGGCTCCTGCTGCCTCAGCAAACGTGCTGGCGCGAACATCAGGAAAAGGCTTCTGGGTCTCACAGGAGAGGTGTTTCGGAGATGCCGAATCCCAGCGTCAGCAAGGACCGCGTAGGTCCGTGGGTGCAGACGAAGACCTCAGGGCCAGACTGAGGAGGGAGAGCGAGGGCCCAGGAGGGCTGAGATGGGGTGTGCCCGGGACCCCAGGACACAGTGGTGTCCGGCAGAGGCGGGAGCCAAAGAGGACGCAGAGGAGAGTCCGTGAGCCAGCCCGGCGCTCCGTCCCAGGGGGACCCGGCACCTCTGCCCAGGACGGCACCATGCGGACCCCTGGGAGGAGGCGAGCGGGGCGCGGGGGGCACGGCGGGGCGAGGACGCCTCAGGGGCTGCCCCCCGCCCAGAAGTACAGCCTCGGACAGAGCAGGCATCAGAGGCTGGACCACAGGCTAAGTTCTCGTCTTAGGGCAGAGGGAGGGCAGAAATCAGCCAAGTCACAGAAAACACGCGGACTTGTAGAATTTGCATGACACAGTCACATTTTAAAAATTGCTGTATTCCTGGGGCGCCTGGATGGCTCAGTCATTAAGCATCTGCCTTCAGCTCAGGTCATGATCCCAGGGTCCTGGGATGGAGCCCCACGTCCGGCTCCCTGCTCAGCGCGAAGTCTGCTTCTCCCTCTCCTTCTGCCTCCCCCCGCCCCACTCAATCTCTCTCTCGAATAAATAAATAGATATTTTAAAAAATTGCTGTATTCCTGAAAACCTATGATTTGCTTATAAATTGAGGGTGGTGTCTTGCTGATCAGAACTGACGGGATGAGGTCTGCAGTGCAGGACCTCACGCTCTGAGGTCTCGGTGCTGTGTGTGTGTGTGTGCGTGTTCAGTTTCTTCATCTGTTTACTGGAGATAAAAATGAGCTTGTTTGTATTATTAATTGTTTGGCTTGTTCATTGGTCTACCCCATATAATTACAACAGGCTACGTTTCTCGAGGCAGAGACTGTGTAAAACATTTTTATTTCCCTAAAGACCCTAGCACGAAATAACATGCTTGTGGGAGGCATGCCTGTGGCTCTGGAGTCCCTGCCCTGTGCCGCCCTGTGGTGGACCCTCCCTGGGTGAGGAGTGCGTCCAGCACACGATTGCTCCTGTGTCCAGGGAACGCTGCGTACAACGCAGTCCTGGACACGGGGGAGCATCTCCTGCTGCCTCAGGTAGTCGGCGGCCATGTGGCGAGGGGGCCTCCTGCACCGAGAGCCCCTGGCCAACAGCCGGCACAAACACGGAGCCTCAGTCCTGGAGCCTCAAGGACCTGAATTCCTCCAAGACCCCGAATGAGTTTGAGGCGGACGGTGAGCCCCAGGAGGGGACACCTCGGCCAGGCCATGCACGAACAGAGGTAGAAGCCGGGCGTGGTGTGAGCCGCGGTCTTGCGGTACTTTGTGCAGGAGCGTCCACAGCCGCCGGATGCTTGTCGGCCCCCGGGACAGAAAGATGAGGTGCGGGTGTGACATGGGCCCAGGAGGAAAGCTCCTGGGACAGAGACCAGGCCACCAGGCCGGGGTCCCCCCACGTCCCCCAGCAAAGCCTGCACTGCAGGCTCCTGCAGCCTCAGGCCAAGGAGGGTGAGCAGATGCGACCTTCACCTTCCAGCTCTCACGGGGCCTTTGGGGGTTGCAGTTTGAAGCAGATGTTGGATTTCTCCGTCCCAAATGTTTCCCGTCAAATACTGAAACATGGAGATTAAAATACAGGGTCACACGCTGAGGGGCTTTCAGAGGCAGTGGTCAGCACAGGGCTGTGCAGAGGGGACCAGCCCCACAGGGCACGTTTGGACCAGGCCCGTTGGCAGCCACCTGCAAAGGGTGGTGCATTCAGATGTCCTGAAGGCTTTCCCAAGAAGTTAGGGAATTGCTAAGGCCAACTGCCCACGGAAACCGCTCTGAGGATGAGCAGGGACCTGTGGGGCAGTGAGTGCTCAGGACTCAGAGTCCAGTTTCATCCTGGACGCTCTCCTTCTGGGGCTGCATGATGGAGGAGGGTGTGCGGGCGGCTCTGGTTGAGGGCATGGGCCCCGCAGCCCCACATGCGTCCCCCACAAAGGAGAACTATTTCCTCAGCAAGATCTCGCTGTATCCCCTCTTCCTGGGGAGTTCTAGTCCTGCACAAAGGATGGTCCCTCTGCAGGGAGGAAGCTGCCTGCCAGGCCTCCTCTGGCAACAAGATAAATCTGGGGCCAGCAAACAACCCATGAACAAAGCATGGAGACATCTTCCCGCAGACGGGCCACCTGGTGAGATGACCAAAGGGTGGCCCAAGGGGTGTGGGGGCCTGGCTACCTTCCCAGAAACAGGCGCCCAGCAAATCCCCATCCAGCGTGCTCTCTGGCCCTGGATGCACATCTTCTCCATCCCCTTCTAGCGCAGCGACTCCTTCTGGAGGGGGGCCACCCGAGCCCTCCACCCCTCCTCCTCTGGGAAAGAAATCTAGAAGACCTCTCTTCCTGTGTTGTAAAGGGAAGCATGATGATTCAATCTGCTTTCGTGACGCAGAAAACCACCGCTGGTCTGGGGAGCTCCGGCCACGACCTCCCAGTTTCCTCCGCCTCTTGGAGTCAGCAGCAGAAGCCAGAGGAGAGAGCTCAGAGAGGGTGGAAGGGTGAGGGACCGGGGGCTGCACAGAGTCCAGAGGGAAGATTCCTGAGGCGACAAGGCCCCGGGTTCACCACCGCTTGGATCACAGTTCGTAGAGCCACGGATTCCCAGAAGCTGTGGAATTTGGGTTTGTCATCAGAGGCCTTGAGTACAGAGCACCTGGAAGCTCTTCGGGGGTCCTCTGTGCATCGTGTGGCCTTGGAGGGAGGAGCAAGGTCTCAGCTGTGAGAGGACTCACTGCAGAGGCGGATGTCTCCATGGTGGGCAGAGGGGCAGGGCTGTTCCTCTGGCGAGGTCGGCTGGGGAGGGAGAGGTCTGCCCTGCTCTGCTTCCCTGCTGCCTGGAGAAGAGCAGGTGACCCCCCAGGGAGGCCCAAAGGACGCCTAGCAGGCCCGGCTCGGTGCCACCCCAAGTCCCTGTACTGTGAGCGTCCCGGGCTGGGTCTTGCAGGTGGACACAGGTGGTCCGTGTGTGATGCCCGCCGGACAGGCTTTTCTCCTTATGGGCCGTGTGCCCAGGGGAGAGCGTCTTGCCTTCTTGGTGTTGGTTGTCTGATCTAAAATCGGGACCATACAGATCTCAGGGTGCTGTGGTTCAGTGATTGTGTATGTGTTTGTAAAAAACTATGGCTTCTCAACATAGCATAGAGGTTTCCTCTTCTTCTTGGGCCCACAAAGACTCCATCTCCCCCACATCCCAAAGGTGGACTACATCTCCCAGCATCCCCTGGGAAGACTACATCTCCCAGCATCCCTTGCATTTGGTGATGCTGAGCCCTGGGTCTACTCGTGGGGCTGAAGGGAAGCAAGTGGTAGGTGCTCCTCCAGAGAATTGCATGAGTTGATTGATTATAAAATAACTCACGGAGTAAATACTCAGGACGGGGGCTTATTTTTAATGCAATTCTCTTGGCAAGTATCAAGCAAAATAAACATTCGGAAAAAGGCTGTCTCCCCGTTTGTGATGAACTGTAAGGAACCTGAAAATAAAATAAATCAGGTTTTGGGTCTGGGTGGAAAGTTTAAGAGGGTCTAGGCGGGGCCTTTTTGAAAAAACTTCATGTTGGTCAAGCCCAGTGAAAGATAAGACGAGTTCTAAGATTGCTTATTAAGACTTAGTTCTAAGATTATTTATTACTTTTCCGGGGTTAGCATTAGGGACTTCGATTTTGTGGCCCGTTCCTAATCTTACTGGAAGTGCGGTGAGCTGGATGGGAGAGACGTGCTCTGCCCTCACACTCCCACACAGAGAAGCAGGTGCAAGAGCTGAGGACACCGCCTCCCCCCTCGGGCTCCGGGGTCAGGGGGACTCTGGCGGAGCATCCCCCTCTGTCCTGCCCTTCCACCTAATGCCTCTGGTGCCCGGACTGTGGTCTGGAGCCTGCTGCCTTGGGACTTTTCCCACCTGGTGAAGCATTCCCTACTCGGATGAGGCAGGCTCTGCACCGAATGAACACACCCCTCCTTCCTATTTTCACTGATGTGTGGGCGGCATTTCTTAAATGCTGGTATGTGGGGCCCAGGCAAGGTGCTGTGGGTGTGGGGGACCAGGGAATGGTTCCATGGATAGAAACCTTTGCAGCAGAACAGGGCAGACCCTGCCATTACTCGGTGGTGGGGCATGAAGTGCAGGGACCACTGGGCTGGGAGAGGGAAGTGGGCCTTGTGTCACCGGGTCCGTAAATATGCTGAGGGTTGAGGGGAGGCCGCACAGCTCAGAGGAGGAGGCCTGGAAGGCAGGAGGCAGGCCGCCCAGGTGTGAGTCCTGCTCTGTCACTTACACACTCCCTGCAGTCACGTCACCCGTCTTGCCTGAGTTCTAGTCTTTAACCGGGCAGACGATGGTGCCTATGTCTCTGGGCTCCCACGAAGACTCCGAGGGTTAACACAGGAAGGTGCTTGCAACGCTGCTGGGCACACGGGGAGCCCCACACATGCTGGAGGATGAGGAGGCCTTTTCAGGGCAGAGGGGGAGGTAGAGAGGGAGGTGAGAGGTGCAAAGACGAGGAGGGAATGGCGTTCAGCCGCGGGCTGGGAGTGGGGGACGGTCCCAGAGACGCAGCCAGGTCGAGGGACTGGCAGGGGCAGGCTGGGCTGTGGGGCGCCCCATCAGCCAGCCCCTCCCAGCTCCTGCCCGTCCCTGCCCCCCCACACCCACTTTCAGTGGCCCTCGTGACCCAGTGCCCCGGTGTTTCCCCAGGGCTGCGCCAGGATGTCGCCTGCTTAGCTTTCTCACGTGCCGCTGGCTGTCCCCCAGGCAGCTGCTGGACGGTCACTGGGTCCTGAGGGCCCTCCCCCTGCCCGCCCGCTGCCCACTGACCCCCTCTCCGCAGCAGCGTCTCCTTGGGCCCACCTGCCCTGACCCCTGGCCCAGGCTCTGACCTCCCCCGAGCTCTGCCTGCCCGTCCGCCCGGCTCTTCAGTGTCTTTCTGTCCCCGGCTTTTCCCTTTTTGATAACAGGCCCTTTCTCTCTTCCTGAGGCTGTGCCCCCACCCGAGCCTTTGGGGGATACCGGCCCCTCACCCCGCGTCTCTTCTACCTCCAGCCGCATCCCCGCTCGCCCCTCCGACACCCGCCCTCTGCCCTCTGGCTTCTCCCAGGCCGGTTTGGGTCGCTGGGTCTCCTTGCCTCGCGGTCCCCAACTGGGTTTTCTGGAACCCTCTGCCCAGCCCCCGGGAGGTGCGTGCGGCCACTGGACGGCCCACTGCTGCTACTTTGGGGGACCACGCTCGTTCTGCTCACGGCTGGCCTTCGACGTGAGGATGGGGAGCAGCCCCGGCAGGGAGACTTGGTCGTTCCCGAAGACTCGACAAGCATCCCTCGGGCCTGGAGGGCATGAGCTATAAAAATGTGCCAAATAATCAGAAAGCAAGGAGCTCTACTTTCCTTATTATCCGAATGTTAGAGACTCATCCCAATAGAAATTTGTCTGATTTATATGAGAAAATATCTGGTTTTGAACGACTTGTTTTTCATCTTAAACACTGCTTTTTTAGGAAGACTCAGGCAATCCTAAAGATAAAATAAGACATTGTCCATGTCCTGTACAGCAGCCCTGCTCAGGACGGACTGGAGACCCGAGAGCGTGGCCCCCAGCCTCGAAGGAACAAAATAAATGAAACGGTTTCACAGCATGTGGGGACGGTGGGCGCGCAGAGCTCCGTGGCTCCGACTGTCCTTGTCCCCACGGCCCCCGCGGCCCCCGTGGCCCCCGCAGCCGTGACCTCCCTGAGGAGGAAACTGGGGGCAGCGGCTCCATGGCCCCAAAGCCCCAGACCTACGCTCCTGCTTCGTCTGCTGTTTACATCCTGGCACCGTTAAACACCACCGTTTACCGCCCCAGGAGCTGCCACAGTTTGGGGGAAAGGGGACGAACGGGACATTTCTGTGTCCGTGGAGTCTTTGTTCTGATTCTAAACCTGCTGTTTTCACAGCACAGGGGGAAGAGGAGGAACCCCCCATCTCAGCACATCAGCGGGGTCTTCCCAGGGCCCCTCCTAACCGAGGCCTTAAGGTTTGGGAGGCTCACGGCCCGTCGCTCCCCACGGCGGGGCCACAGCTTCCAGGAGACAATGTCTGCACCCCTGGCTGGGTTCTCGCCAGGACGACTGTTCTCACACCGCCCAGGAATCACGGTTTGCCTGCCCAACAGCATAAATGAAAACGATAGGATGTGGTTCAGCCTTATAAGGAGGGACATTCGGACACCTGCCACATATGGGGGACACTGCTCAGTGAGGTGAGCCAGACGCAGAAGGACAAACTGCATGATCCCACTCATCGGAGGTCCCTGGAGGACTCCGATTTGTAGAAGCAGAAAGTGGATGGTGGGCACCAGGCGCTGGAGGGGCGGGGTGGGGGCGAGGGTTTACAGGGACAGGGCATCAGTTTGGGAAGATGGCAAAGTTCTGGAGACGGATGGTGGGGATGCTGCACGACATCGTGAGTGACCTCAATGTCACTGAGCTGTGCACCCCAAAATAGTTAAGGTGGGAAGATGTGTTTTTTACCACAATGGAAGCAAAATGCCGTCGGCTCTGCTCACAGTGCTGTTCATCCCCTTTCCCCACGTGCCCCCTGGCCTGTTTTCCTTCACGCACAGTCAGACCCTACAAAAGATGAGGCTCCATCACCCAACACCTGTGGGCTCAGAGCCCTTGCCTACAGGCACATCGAGGTGGCCGTTCACAGCGTCTGATTCAGCTTTATAGCAGAGAAGGCTTCCGGTCCGTGTAGCTCCACCACCCACGGCAGGAGCTCTGACTTGAACGCCCTCTGACCGCCCTGCAATGCCCCCTCCCAGGCCCTGTGCAGGCTCGTCCAGCAGAGCTGGTGGCCCTCATGCGGGGCGGGTGTCATGGGTCACGTCTGGGGACCTTGTGGCTTCGGCAGGGACCTGGGCCAAAGAGGGAGCCTTTCTGGCCCTGGGGGCAGGCGGCAAACCCCGGGGCTTGGGGCTAGTGTCTGTAGAGCAGGACCGGGGCCGTCCCAGTACGAGCGGTGTGGTCCATGCAAGCACAGAGACAGAAAGGTCGCTGTGCATGCCTGGAGTCGTGAGCCCGCGTGGGGCTGCGTGGGCCCCTCTGTCCGCGGGGGACACCAGGGCCTTGAGCCATTGCTGAGAGGTTAGGTCAGGGAAAGGCATTCATGTTTCCGCTTTAGGCTCCCTGATCCCATCTGAGTTCTCTACCTGAGCAGGAATTTAACAATTAAAAATCAACCTTCCTCTTGAGGAACATTTCAAGGCTCATTCCGTACTCCTGAACCTCCCGTGACTCCCGGTTTGCAAACTGACATTGGTTCGTTCTGTGCTGGACCTGGCTTTACTGTGTTTCTCCTTCCAGCCTGGTTTCCAAGGAGCTGGGGACACCCGCCCGGTTAACCGACTCCATTGGCCTCTGTGATTTGTCTACACCGCCCACCCTAACCCATCCATGGGGACCCACCGAGCGCCCTTTGATTCAACGGACAGGCCTCTTCTGCTAAGATAATCGAACTGCACATATTTCTTCTAAAAGTAAGCGAGTAAAAGTTAATGGGGTGATCGGCTCTTCTGGAAATGTCCTGATGCATTTTTGGCCCAGGCATGCAGCATGAGGCCCCTGTGCCAGATACCATCCTCCTTCCCTGCGTGCGGCCTGCCCGCCATCTTTAGCCCAAAGGATCAAACCTACAGATACTCGCATGTGTGCAGAATTCCAGCCTGTTTCTCCCTGTGGATCCTGATCCAAGACCTGTGAAAGCCTCTGTCCTGACCCAGGATAGGAACGAGATTTGCTTCTTAAACACGCTCAAGGGTTTTCCTCTCTTCGCTGGGGAAGGTCATGAGTTTGGAAGCAGCGTTCCACCTTCTCTTTCTAAATGGGGGTGTCGAGTTGGGCCGTGACGGACACTCCTGGCGGGGCTGCCCGGGCCTGGTGCCAGGACCGAGGGCCACTCACCTCCGGTGTGTGAGGAAGCTGCCGCTGACGTGCCCCGACCCGTCACAGCCCGGCGTGGGACACGACATGCCCTCCGTCTTGACCGACTTCCAGGAGAACTGCGAGCCATTGAGGTACCCGTCCTTCTGCCTCTTGGCGGCCAGGGGGCACCCTGACGCGCTTCGATGGGAGGCGTACTTCCCGGTTATGTGGCCCTGGCCATCACACCCGGGAACGGGACATCTGGGGGCAGAAGAGACACACTCTGGGGTCTTGGCGCCATATACCTGGCGGACTCTCCAGCAAGGTCAAAATAACCTGGCTCGAAGAAAAACCATCACGCTCTACTCCAGCAAAGACAACGACAGAGGAAAATCTCTGAAAGTACCACCTAGCGGCGAACCGAGGGACCTTCTGTCGTGGGAATGCCTGGTCCGCTGCCGACGGAGGGGGCTGTTTGGGGCAGGATGTCTGCTCTTGGTGAACAATGTTGCACACCAGCGGGGGAAAAAGAATCTGTCCTTGTAGCAAGTGAGGTGCAGGTGTCTGTTTAAAAGACACCACGTTTGGACAGAATCAGTTTTTATGGTAGAAGAATGCAAAGTCAAGGAGAAATTGCAGGATTATTTTTTATGATTTTATAAACCCGTGGTTTTCTCGAGAGCTAGAAAACATTTGTTTGCTTGGCCGTGTTCTCCACAGGCCATCAAACACCTCCAGCCAGAGAGGATTTGAAGCAGGGGAGATAGTATTTAATCAAGTCTCCTGGATAGTGCTGGTATGTGGTACACCATAGGTATATTTTGGGGGAATAAAAGGGGAAAATCGTTGGCGGGAGCTAAAGGTCAATGGTAGGCTAATGCCTGCTTCTGAAACCTCTCGCCACGGAGGGACCAAGGACACACAACCCCAACCGCTTCCGGTTATCTCAAAGAAGGTGGGTGTGATTCAGTCGGGGCCCCTCATAAGCCCCAAACTGGTGGGTTTTGCATTTTCTTTTTAATGGCAAGGTTTACATTCTACAAAATTTATAGCACCCATTTACTTGGTTAAGGTTTATTTTAATACTTTTTATTTTAATTAATTTTTATCTTGTTTTAATCAAACATTTTTCTCCAAAGACACTGAGATCAACATTTCAGGAAGACAGTGCCAGGTTTATCTTAGGGATTTTTGGGACCTGGGTTCTGGGCATCAGTTTGGGAAGCCCCAGGCACCCATGGCTCTCACGGCCTGCCTGAGAGCAAGGCAGACAGCAGCTACACGATTCTCAAAAGCCAGAATGTTGGCCAATGTTGGCTTTCAGTGTTGGAGCTGATGCCTTCGTAGACATTCGTGGATCTGCCTCTCCCAGTCAGCGAACTGCTTTTCCCACCCTGGGCTAAAGGGAAGCGTCCGGGGTCCGCCCCCCAGGGCTAGAGGGAAGCGTCCGGGGTCCGCCCCCCAGGGCTACAGGGGAGTGTCCGGGGTCCAACCCGCACGGCTACAGGGAAGCGTCCGGGGTCCAACCCCCAGGGCTAGAGGGAAGCGTCTC
>NW_023270274.1:858411-900482 GCF_011800145.1 Mirounga leonina
AGGGAAGCGTCCGGGGTCCAACCCCCAGGGCTAGAGGGAAGCGTCTCGGGGTCCCGTTACTCAGAGCGTCAGATGTGTGGAGAGTCCCTGGCTACACCACCTGCTATTTCGATGGTGCATTCAGCGGCCGGCAAGGGGGCTCTGGGTGCGGATTCCGGATCTGGCCTTGGGGTGACTGACGTCCCCTCCTCCCTGCTGATCCCGCCGGAACCCCGCCCCCTCCCTGCCCAGCCTGCATGTGTACCTGATGGGCTCCTGGTCTTCTTTGTCTTCCTTGCTCTGTGCTATCCTGATGCCGCTCTTCTTTGCTCTCGGGCAACCTGAAAGACTAGAGAAGGGACAGGGCTTCAGGAGACATCCGCTCTGCGGGGCCGGCTGGCTTCCTTCCCGCACCGGCTGCTCGGACCCCGCTTTCTGCAGAAGCCGGAGCTTCTCCCCATGAGCACAAACTCTGGGAGGAGGGCCGTTCTGGGGGCAGCCCCTCTGCGTGGAGACAGGCTGGGGTGCCTGGCTGAGAGAGGATGGGCGGCCAGGCGCAGAGAAGGGGCCACTTGGAGCAAGAGAACACGCACTCCCTGGGTCTCTCTTGGTGACCCGTTTTCCCCAGCCCTGCCCTCTGGGGGGAACATGGTATAGACTTCAGTGTGTCTGCAGAAGGTACAGAGGGATTGTCAAAATTTTGGAAATAGAAGCTCACATTTACCTATAGGAAAATTTCCAGCTGGAACAGAAAAAGTACTCACGTATGGATGGGCGTATACATAGCCTGACAATAGGCTATTACATGAGATTATACACAAGAATATATAGAATAGATGGGATTCCTTGCAAAGAACTGAAGAACCAGAAACTAGGCCTTTTACTGAGACGCCCAGGACACGTGGCCTCGGACTCCAGGGAAGACACACAGCAGTGGTGCAGGCGGGGCTCGGGCCACTGTCCCCGCTGGGCCTGGGCTTGCGGTGCGTCCTTCCTGGGTCAGTCCCAGCTCCCTTCCGGGCACGTGGGTTCTCAGGTGGAGGTGCGGCTCCATCCACGGGAGGTCTGTTCCCCAGCACGGCACCCTGTGTCCTCCGCCTTTTTCCTTCTTTGTGAGGCTGCCGGGCTCCTCTGCGGTGAGAAGCAGCACCCGCAGTCAGAGGGGGCGTGCGGGGGGCCTGGGCTCTGGGCTGGGGCTTCGGGCGCCCAGGCCGGCCCCTCCTGTCTCCAACGGCATGTGTTCCTACCCCCTCACGCCTGTCTCCTTCAGCAGGGGCACGGGAAAGACCAGGTATGCCTGCATTCTCTCTCTCCAGCTACCTTCATCCCCCCCCCCGACTCCGTTTTGAGGTAAAACCTAGGGAAGTGGGGGTCCTCTTGCCCCACCTCTGACTGCTCAGCAGCTGCCCTCACCGTGGTCTGGCTTCTCATCTCTGCCTGGAAAAGTGCTCTTGCCCAGGTCACCGTGACCTGAAGCCGGCGGGCGCTCCTGGCCCCGGGGCAGGGGGCCACCTGCAGCCCCTGGGACGCTCCTCCGGAGGCTGGTGCAGCCTCCGCATCTGCGGGTCCGTGTCCTGCCTGCCCTGGGGCCCTGACCGTGCTCACGCTCCTTGTGCCCCTCCCTTCCTTCCTTGCTGCAGCCACGGGCCCAGCGTGTCCTAAGTATCTTCGAAATCGGCCACCTTCTCCCTCCGAGACGCTGCGTTAGACCAGGCCGGCGCTCACGGGCGCTGCACTCAGGCACTCTGTTTAAGACCTTCCAGTGGCTCGCCGCCAAATTCCTCCACGTGCGCACGAGGCTCCCGGGGCCCGGCCCTGCCACCAGTTCTGTCCCCGCTGCCCCCGCCCCCGCTCCATCCGCCTGCTCGCAGGCACGTCGTCCCAGACGTCTTCCTGGGTGCAGGGGCCCTGCTGACCGCCCGGCCCGGGAGCCCGGGGAGCCCTGTCCCTTGCGTCACGTGTGCCGTGCTTGATGCCGTCCACTTACGTAGCACGTGCGACTAAAGCCACGAGCGCTGAGCTGTGTGCTCGTTCACCTTCGTCCAGGCCATTCACGCAGCGGGGACTCTGTGCGCCCTCGGCCCCTGCCGGCTGGGCGGGGAGACCTGCTGACCACCCCTGCTGTCCCGGCCGCCACCGCTTTCATTCCCGGCTCCGATCTCCTCCTGCATGAGCCCGTCACCTCCGAGCCACGCTTTCGGATCCGGGAATCCCGGGTGACACTTGTACTCTACATGATGACGTCTCCTGCATAGATGTCCCACGGTTCCATGTCGCTGACACGGGGGGCGCGCGGCGTGTCTGAGTCTGAATCGGAGATCTCATGGATTTTGGAAACACTGCAGACACTTTCAGAACCCCTGCCCTCTGTGGGTGGGGGCAAGGCCGGGGTGGGGTGTGCGGGCGGCGCCTAGGCGGGCGCCTAGGCGGGTGCCTAGGGAGTGCCGTGTGGGGGGCTCGCTGTGATGGACAGAGAGGCGCTGCGTCCCTGACTCTCTGGCTGAAGAGATGTGCGCCCGTGTGGGGATCGACGGCCGCGCTGAGCAGGCCCGAGGAGTGTCCCTGTTGTGCCTGGGACCCCGGCCCCACCTGGAGAGCCCCTGGTCCCTTCCTTTCGCTGCCGACTCAGGCCCCGGCGACCTGTCTGCATCAGGCAGCCACGGCTTGGGGCGCCCGGCACGTGGACGTGCCCCGGGGAGTCGGGCCTCGACTGGAGGCGATGTGGTTGCTGTGTGGTTTCCTCCATGAGATCAGGGCAAAGATAACAGTCTCATAGCACCGCGAGACTAGAGAGGCAAAGTGCTCAGTAACGCCCATGGCCGGTAGCAGGTGCTCAGCAAACACCGTCCTTGTCATGAGGGGACATCCCGGAACCCTCCATGTGCGGTGGCTCCCTGAGCCTGCAAGGCGGTCCCGGGTGTCCGAGGCCCACGCGGGCTCTTGGAAAGCACAGACGCGGCTCCACGCCGGGGGACACCTCCTGGCCTTGGGGTCTCTCGCCCTGTGTGAGTGATGACGCGTCAGAGGGGTGATGGGCCCTCGGGAGCCCGCGTGGCGGGACCACGCTGGGCAGCGGGGGAAGGGCCGGCTCAAGAGAGGATCCCCGTTGTCGTTGTGGACAAGGGCCGTGGCCCCTGTGCCGTGGTCAGACACTAAGGGACCAGCAACTGTTCACGTTTTGACGCTGGAAGTTCTGGCCACGTGAGCACTCAGACATTTCTTTTCAAGGCAAATTAAAATAAAGGGTAGCATAGAATGGGCTTGAGTTTTTATACTTAATTGGAGTTTTTAGTTGAATTGAATTTACTCTAAGGCAGCGATGTTGCTCTGGCAGGTAACTGCAGGTGGTAACACTCAATCTCTGCATCGCACACAGCGGCGGGCTCTGCCCGGCCCGGTCAGTGGGCTCAGCGCCACAAGGCTGCTCCCGTCCCTGGGGGTGGTCCCGGCGAGCACTTGGTGACGTCTGGAGACTTCTTGGGTTGCCACGAGTGGCGGAGATGGTGCTGCTGGGTCTGCTGGGTCGAGCCCGGAGGCTGCTCGACGCCCCACAGCAAAGCACCGTCCGACCCCGAGTGTCGGCAGCACCCAGGTGGACAGCCCTGGAGGAGAGGAGGAGCGTGAAGAATCCTCCCGTGACCCCACGATTCAGTTCTCCCCGTGGGCACTCCGAGTCTGTGCGTGCCCCAGCCCGGAGCTGCCGAAACCTGCTTGCACCGTGAGCACAGAAGTGCGAGGCTCTCAGGAGGATCCCTGTGAGGAAGCAACCGGCCGTGGGAGCTGTGTCCCTCGTCCAAACCGTGCTAGCAGCCAGTGAGCGCCCCCTGCTCTGACCACGGCGACCGGGCCACACGGGCGGCCACATGCTCCACACCATCCACTGATCCACTCAGTGGGGTCGGCTGGCAAACACCCTCCCTCTGGTGGGCAGCCCACGACCAACACTCTCTCTGAGGGGCCTCTCCTCTCCCCGCCTCCCTCCCTCTCTCTCCCCCCCCCCCTTCTCTCTCTCTTCCCTTCCTCTTCTTTATTCTTCTTGTGGGAGATACATTTGAAGCGCAAATGCTCATCGACTTTAGGAACGTCCACTTTATCATCTGAAATTCAGACTGACAAGGCAACAGCATCGTATAACTTAGTGTCCATATTTTCTGGGTGCAGCACTGTTTTCCATTGTTGGATGGGTCCTCGTTCATGAACGTCCTTGTCTTTACCTTGGCCCTGGCTCGTTGCCACTAACGGAACAGGACATGAAACTGGGGCACCTGGCCACAGGTCTGGATCCACTTTTGTGAAGACAACGTATCCAAAGCTTCTTTCAACTCACTTCTGATGTATGGCCTGGCATACATGACAGGATCTCTATGCTGCGTTTCAGACACTCCCTCCTCCTCGGGAGCCCCAGGGCCTGCGATGAGTTCCGTAGAGCGCGTCTCCGTGTCTTCAGCTCTGCTCCTCGCTTAGAATGGCTGGACAGCCGGCAGCTCACATCTTCCTGTTTAAGAGGCCAACTCCCAGTGGTGCTGGAACGCTTGCCTCTCAGTGACTGTCCCAGGGACCTTATAATATGCCTGCGATGGGTGTTTTCCCGGCACTCTTCCGATTTGGAAAGGCTGCTGCTGGCTGAGCTGAGAAACGTTCTTGCAGGTGAGCCCGGTGCGTGCCGGGGGGTGCGCTTGCTGTCCAAGGAAGGACCCCGAGGACGGCGCTGCTCTGCGGTCCAAGTCTGTAGACCGTATGTAGCTGTGGGCCAAACTGAGTGTGCGCGGAGCCGGCCGATGCCCGGGGGGTAAGGGGTGAGGGAGGAAGAGAACAGGCATCTTGCTTACCTCCGGTGAGAAGCGTAGTTCCCGGTGATGTGCCCAGAGCCATCACAGCCAGGGGTGGGGCACCTACAATTAAAAATGCAGAACGGGCAATTGACTTGAGAGAAAGAAAGTCCCCTGAACAATTAACCCCCTTCTCTATCCAGAAAGCAAACTCCTGAATGCTTCACCTCCCTACTTGAAAGAGACAGATGGAGCCGGAAGCTTCCTGGCTGGGAACAGGGACCTGTGTCCACTGACCACACCACCAGATACCAACCTTGGCTACCTTCTTCCTTCCAAGCACAACGGCACTTTCCAGAAGGACCACGGATTGGTCAGTACCTGCCTCGGTGGCAACAAGCCCTGGAGCATCCTGGTCCCGATGCTGTTTACGCCAGTCTGTTGCCTCCAAATAGTTCAGGTCACCCTCCCTTCTTGTTACTTTGGTTTCAGTGGGACTCAGCTTCAGCAGCCACGTGCGAAGCAAGATTTGTACGTGGAGGGGTGTGCACAGAGGCCTGAGAGACTGCTCTTGGTCTACACTGGGAACAGCAGCGTTATAACGGGCTCCCGGGAAACGGACTCTTGGCAAGGCGGGCTGACTGGCTGCCCCGAGCCCCGTGATGGCAGCAGCCTGGAGCGGGGCGCTGGGGTTCGCTGGGCAATCAGGTAGGTTTGAGTTGCCTTGAAGCCTTTTTGGCTGACCCGAGTGGAGGCCAGGTGTCTCGATCAACCAGGTATGGCGAGTACCTCTCGATACCCGCACTACACCTGTTTGAGCCGAGCGAGGCCACGTCCCCTGGGTTCTTAACTACCACACTGCCATTGCCCGAATGGGACAGAATGTGCTTTAAAAAGTTTTATAATTAATGCCCTTCATACAGCTTCCTAAATGAGCCGTCTCAAGAACAATCAGGTGGCACTACAGAGACATTTCAGTTCATGCTATTTTAGTTTTCTTGTACCCACCAGGAATGTAAAAATTAAGGACAAAAATTAAGAAAAAGTTCTTTTTTCCATAAACTTTGTATATTTAAAAAACAACAACAGCAAAAAGCAAAAAACAAAACAACACAAACCCCACCAAGGATGACGGGACTTAGTAAGCAGCAGTGACACGTGGATCGTGTCCTGTGTCCCCGCCCCCACGCAGGGAGCCCCGAGGTCCTGGCAAGGACAAAAATCATACGTTTCGCATAGTTAATAAATGTCTACTGCTTCTGAGGAGTTTCAGTTTGCTTTGCACTCGGAGAGTCCCGGTGGAAACTGGATGCTGAGCCGGGGCTGGGGAACACTCGCTCCCTGCGCCCTGCGGGTCCCTCGGCATTGCACAGGGATGGGACTGGGGGCGTCCCGTGCCGACACTCGCGTGCGCAAACAGTGTTCGGTATTCGGACACTGTCTACACCTCCTTCAGTCCTCAGAAAGGGACCAGAGCCCTAGCTCTCGAGGAACGGAGCTTGGTGTCTGCTGCATCCTATTTTTTTTTTTTTTAAGATTTTATTTATTTATTTGAGAGAGAGAGAATGAGAGAGAGAGAGAGAGCCTGAGGGGGGGAGGGTCAGAGGGAGAAGCAGACTCCCCGCCGAGCAGGGAGCCCGATGCGGGACTCGATCCCGGGACTCCAGGATCATGACCTGAGCCGAAGGCAGTCGCTTAACCAACTGAGCCACCCAGGCGCCCTCTGCTGCATCATATTGAAGGTTAGTTCAGTTTACAGCCCACTGCGAGGGCACAGAGGCAAGCGGGGAGGCGAACATCACTGGTGTGCGCACTTGGAACAGGGATTTTTAAAACAGGCATTTGAGGCAGAACAATGGGGCGTTTAAAGTGGAATCTATGTATCAAGAACAGCAACAACCCAAAATCGGATTGTTGACCTGATTTTAAAGCAACAGCTGGTTATGTACAATTAAAGTTTGATCACAAGACTCCTCTGCTGATTGCTAAGTAATTACTTTCTAAATAATAAGGGGGGTGACTCGACCTCGCTGGCTGACCTCCCACAGGGCACCTCATGCGGGTAGAGCCCCTGCCCAGAGCGCTCGCAGAGGGAGGACGATCTGAGAGCAATGAGAATCGTTCCGTCTAAGAGAAGCTCATCTTCATGCAACTTTGTTTGGAAAATGTATCAAGAAACAGAAATGTTTCCCACTAGCCAATAATATACACTTGGCCTTGCTTTTTGCTTTAGAAAAAAAAAAAAAAATCCCCAAACTCTTCCTAATTTAAGCACTCAGTGCAAATTTATTTAAAATTTATTCATTTTAACACGAGTAGAAATTTTTCAATATGCCTTTTTTTGGTGAGGGCTGTAGGAGGTTGACATATTCTGTTCAGATTTAAAGTGAGGCATTATAACCAAACTAATGCAAATGAAAATCAGATTTGACTAATTATAAAAAAAAGAGAGAGAAAGATTTTCAGAGTAGATTTTGTGTGTTTAAGCCATTTACAAAGGCAATAAAAAAAAAAAAAGAGGCGTTTAAAATGTCCTCTATCACCATGCAAACAACAAACAAAATATTGATCTGGCCCATTTTCAGAGCTTCCACTGTGTTGGGAAAGAAAAAACATTTCCAGAAAGAGTTCTTGCTTTCTTAAAAGGTTTGCTCTTCTTGTCAAGACTTCAAGTCAGGCAGATGGGGTGGAGTCCCAGGCCTGCAGCCTGCGGGCTGCGTGACCTGAGTCTGCTCCTCGCCGGCCACACCCCTGCACAGCTGCTCCCGGGCCTGCCATGAGTTCTTTCCCGGGGAGGCTCTCCTGCCTTCACCCCCTTCGACTGCTCAAGCCCAGCGCTGTAGCCCAGGGCCGGGGCTTGGGATGCCTGCTCAGAGGAGCCCACGGCCTTTCTTTGTTGCCTTCCCCTGACACAGCCCAGCCGCTCCCGGTTTTGTCAGGGCTGGTAATTCGGCTCTTTCATCTTTAGGTGGTGCTTCTGGACCACATAAGGCAGCCCAGAACGGTTTCTTTTCTTCTATCAGCTCTACGTAGTCATTTTTCTGTTGCTGTTCAAGACTTTAAGGCTTTTTTAAATTCTTAGATTTACATACAGATTTCCTAGCTTTAAGAAATCTCAACCCTCAAAAATAAAATTTTCTGAAGTCGGTGAATGAAGGAGTGATTATTCACCTAACAAAAGGGGTATTTGCTTCTCAGATGGAGCCAGCTCCAGGACCCTTGATAAAGGGGTGGTGTAAAATCGATTTACAAAAATTCGATTTGCATCTACCCATCTAAGAGCAAGCACATCTTTTCCGTGAAGGGAGGCCCATGTGGGTAATCAAAATCCCCCGTGGATAAAATCAGACAGTACCATGTGCTGCACAGCTTGGGTTTTGAAATGGCAGAAGAGATTGACTGGGTTTCCATGGAAACTCCCCATAAGGCAGGCACAGGTTCTCCGCGCCGAAGTCCTCGGCAGCCGCAGGGAAGCACACCAGACCCTCACCGCCCTCCGCGCTTCCTGGCAGTTATCAGGGACAAGAGCACCAAGGCTATTTTAAGTTCCCGTGGTTAGAGATGCAAAGTTCTGTGACATAAAACACTTGCCTCAAATATCACTTCTCTTCCCCTCCAAAGGTACTCTTGGTGGAAATACTCTGAGAACACACATGATGAAAAAATGATCTTAGAGCTAGACTTGCTGCCTCATGGATGTCTTCAAGACAAAAAACATTTATGCCTTATCCATGATCTTGCATTTGTCTTGGGTTTAAGTAATACACCAAGAGAAAATAATTTGGGGTAGTGCATGTTATCATCTGGCTGGAAATATTGGTCTTAAAAAGACATTTAAGAATGGCAATGGGAAAAATCATGATAAAATGTTTTAAACAGTGTTTAAGTTTTGCAGAATCCAAGCAAAATCTGAAAAAAAAAAAATATCAGGACCATTCACAAAACTTCTGGATTTCTGATTTCATGGAACTAGTCCTTCTCAAGTAGGAGTGAACTGGGTTTGTGTTGCTTTTGTGGATCTAAGACATCAAAGAGACCTGTGAGCCCAAACCTCCCAGAACGCCCTGTGTGCTCATGGCTTCTCTCAACTACTCCCCACCCAAGGACACATTCTGCTTGGACCTATATAGGAACTGTCACTGATCACACCCACATGAGGTATATCATGAGGTCATGAGATATATCCCCTAATATCAAAACATAACTTAATGTCTATACATTGAAATACATAATCATGAAAACCATGTGATTTTGCATTGGCGCACATCTCAAAAATGTGACAATAGACCACAGGCTTCTTGCCTGTCCCTGCTTTGTCCCTCAGCAAGACATACGACCTACTACCGTGTTGTTTTCTCCCATTTACAAAACCCCTGTCCTGAGACAGGGTGGGCAAAATGGAAATCACTAAATCCACTGACAAGTTGTATCATCAATTAATTATTGATAAGAATATCTTTAAAGTGCTTCCTCCATGTGCTGTCATGCCCCCCTCTTTTGAAAATAAATATGAGGATTTGATAAATAGTTATATTAAGGAAGACATCTAAAACAGGACACTTTCTCCCAGTTGAACAGATGTCCACACTAAAGTGCCAGTCACTACACATCATGAGCTGGGACCGGTCAACCGTGTTGCATCAGTCCTGTTAGTGATACGTCATGAGCACCTCAGAAAAAGTCCAAGGCAGATTCTACGCACACAAGCATTTGTTCTGGGGGACTCGAATGCACTGCCAAGGCATCCTTGTTGGATACCAGGTGGCGAAGCCCCAGGCTCCTTTGGGCCAGCCTCTCACCATCTACTTCCTGGGGAATGACCTTGTCCTGAAGACCAAGAGGCAATCCACCCTGAGTGCACCAGCCCAGGACTCATGGCATTCACGTCTGACTCAGTCTGAGCTGGCAGGCCTGCTGGGGGAGACCGAGCTTGTCTCCCCCAAAATCAACTTACAGGAAAAAAATATTTGGAGGCATCTCATGATCTCTTATCTTGATAAGAGTCAATTACTTATTTTTAAAAATCTGATAGAGGCTGAAAGCACTGTGGGCGTGTTTGAACTGCATCCTCACTCTCTGTGTAGTTGACCTACCTCGTCAAACTGCCCTAGAAGACTGACTTGCAGACATGCCCTGATTTGAGTAGAATAACTAAAAATATACAGAAGAGGACTCACAGAAGATCTGGAATCATCATACCAAATGTCAGAGTGACATACTCGAGTTCTTGGGAGAATTTCATGGGAAGGCCCTTTACAACCTTTCTTGCTCATTTCTTCCATGGCAACTCTAACAAGGGAACTTAGTAAGTAAAACACAGAATATATATAAAAAAATAATTTTTTATGGCCCTCAATTTTAAAAGAAACATGAAAATGTAAAATTAGGCATTGTCTCTAGTAGTAAAATGTATTTGTAAATTGGAATGATTCAGGCCACATATATGTCTTTGTTTCATTTATATAAAAAGTTCAATTAAAAAAAACACTTTTTTTTTGTCTTAAGAGATATGGTTCTGAAAATATATTTCTTTATTTTGATTTTTTTGTCATATAAATGGGAAATAATAAAGAAATTCAGAGGAGTGCAAAATAAAGATATTTCTAATGGAAAAATGACATATACTGATTCTTATGTCATACCTCTGCAATTTTCTCCCTAAATGGAACGAAACCAGGTCACTTAAAAGCACTATACATTACTTCTGCACAATTTCTTAGATATATTACCTGAAACTCAAGGAAAGATAAAATCTTGCAGATTGCTTCTTAACTTGTAAGGCATTCAATAATTTTCTCTTTTTTTTGGAAATTCAATATTAAGTATGCATATTTTGAGCTTTCTGCAGCTGGACACAGAGGTCCCCATGCGGGCATGTAGTATTTTCCAAGCGTCCCCCAGCCCAGCCTCCCTCCAGAAATAACTGGTGACACAGCCGTGGGGCGGACACTCTGAGCTGGGGAGTGGAGCCCTGGCCCCTTCGGGGGCCCCTGGGGTCTTCCAGCTGCACCGCCACCGCTCACCCCCAGGGGGCTGGCTGGGGTGCCGCCCACTGCGGCCCCTGAGCGCCCACCCCTCGGGGAAGCAGTTCTGCAGGGGAGCATTTTTGGATTTGCTTCTTGCTTTGTCCCCTGACACCTAGAGTTTGTCTTATCCTCTCTCCTCGGGTGTCGGGCGAGGGCTTTCACGTGGGATGTGTAGGACACTCCTTATGAAACCCTACACATTTCAAAGTGGACAGTGGACACAGTGCTATCAGGAGAATTTAGGTAGAAGACTTGCTGTGTGATGTATGGAACGTGGAAGCAAAAGACATCTTCTCTTTTGATTCCCAGCACCTTTCTTTTTAAATTACACTCAAAACAAACCCATAAATGAAAAAAAGTTTTAAAGGTACTCTTAACGTGGTTAAAAAAAAACCCCTCATTTTGCTGACTCAGATCGCATTTCTGGATGGGTCAGGCTTCATTGCACTAAGAAGGCCGGGAGTGATCCTGTGGCTATCACTCAGAGTTCTGGTTCCGGGGCCCTGGAGGGCGGAGCGCCGAGGCGCTGCAGGCTGTGGGAGTAGCAGGTGGATGTCGGGGTCGCTCAGGGGGTCAATCAGTGCCGTGAGGCCCAGAGCTCACGCGGCACGCTGCGAAGTCCACGGGGATGGCTCCCTCATGCACAGCCCACGGACAAACGGGATCTTTCTGGCAGGTCTGCGTTCTGACTTAGGGGCTCACGCACCTGCCGTCAGCCTCGGGTCACCTCCATCCTAACATGTGCTGTGTCCCCTCTGTGCTTCCCCGACTGGGCCCCGGGATTCCCTGGGAGTGTGCGGGCGCCGGCCATAGGGCCCCATGCAGAGCTGAGGCGGAGCCTGGACGCCCCCCGCCCGTCATCCGGGGACATGGAGCCAAGGTGCGGGGGTGCCGCGGCCGCTCTGCTGTTCATGCGGCATGCAACGTTTCATCGTTTCCAAACATGCAGCCTACACATCTTAAGCTTAAGTCATCGGTCATGCTGCCTCCTTGTCCGCGGAAGGGAGCCTAACGGGGGCCCTCGCCGCCACACCGCACCGCTGCCCGCTGAGAGGTCCCAGGTGCATCCAGGAGTAGGCTCCTGTCCAGTGCGGCCGAACGTACCTAGCACATCCTGACGTCCCAGTCACTTAACAGGGCGTGTCCATGGGAACCTGCTGCCGGAGCACATGCACGTCCAGCAGCAGTGGAGCGGCTAAACAAGAGACTGGGGCGGCCGGAGTCAGAATTGGAATTGGACTCGGAGGACCCATGCAAAAAAAAACACACAGAAGGTGACTGGTGTGGCTGAGCGAAGGCAACAGAAACCAGCATTCTAACGTCCTGCCTGCGTGGCGTCTGCGCGCGCCGCGCCCTGGGGAGGTGGGCGGGCGTCACCCCGGGGCATGCAGAGACCTTGCGCGGGGCCCACGAGGAGGCACTCACCTTTGCCGGTCGAACTGAGCCCCCAGGCAGCCAGAGTCATTGGTGTGTAGGGAGAGCGGGTTTGGAAGGACACGTGTGTGTGCGTGCTGTGGCAGGGGATGCTTTCTGGCCACGGGCCGGGGGGACGAGATGTGCAAGAATGTGCACCCCGACTGTGCTCAGGATGCTTTCTCTAAGGACGGGGGGCCCGGGGGACCGTATCCCACTGGTCATGCCCACTGCTGAGGGTCCCTGATCGGGGTGGCCCGGGGACGGGGAGGGGGTGCCCTGCGGAGGCTGCCGGCTCAGCCACGCCAATTTTCTCAGCATCATGAACCAGGTGGACTGCACTTGAGACAGACGGATGACCTAGCGTGACCACGAGGACCCTCTCTTGGCTAAGCTACCGCTACCTGCAGGTGCATGCCCCAGTCCACACCCCGCTCCGAAGGGCATGCAGGCCAGCACGGACGTGGCTCCTTCCCGTCTGAGGACACCCAGGCCCAGAGTGGCCTGCTGGGCCAGACACGGATTTGTGTGGGAGCGTGCCGTGGTGTCCACGTGGCTGCTGGCTCGGGCTGTAAAAGCCACAGTGACTGGGGGACATCAGGTGCATTTTTCTGTTCACAGACGGTTTGAAACTGCTTTGAAGTTAAACGAAGGAGGTTTACATGATTTACAAGCAGCTCAGTTTCCTAGGGCTCACAGACGTGAGTGAGCATTAGGAGAGGCAGGTCTTGGCGACGGAGGGAGGGAGCGGCTCTGGGGCCACACAGTTTCCCTTTCAGCAGAGACCCTGTTCCTACTGCTAAGGTTCTTCCTATTTCTGTTCATCCTGTTTTGCCTCGGTTTGTCATATTTGTGGGTCTTTTATTTTTTGAATCTCTCTTTTGTCTCAGAGAAAGCGTTTTCCGTTCTAATCAGGAGAGACGAGACAATCGTTCGCTCTGTCACGTCCTGTGTGATCCTGGAGTTCTCTGTTATCTCTCACATTTGGGGCTCTGTGTCCCTCCCTTCCAGTCCCCCAAACCCCGTCTCCTGCCCCATCCTCTCGTTTGTAACTGCCTGGTTGTAAGCTATATTTTAGTTTATTTTCTGCTCTGTCATCTCTCTCTTCAAAGAATGGCATTCTAGCCTTCTTCCTGTGGGCTTTGCCTTTTCTCCTTGGTTTTTTTTTTTTTTTTTTTTTTTTTTTTGGTCACATATAGAAGTGATTTCAGAGACTCTTAGTTTGGCAAAATTTTTAGAAATAGATTGATCAAATATCTTTTTTTTTTTACAGGCAAAGAGACAGATCCAAACAGGTGGAGTCTATTGTTTCAGTTTATACAAAGAGCCGCCGAGCCCTGATGAGCACAGCCCTGTCTTGTGACCTGGTGCTGCCGCACTCAGCTAGACTCGTTGTACTGTCCCCGTTATCAGTAGCTCCTGCCCTACGAAGCTGCTGTGGGGCGTGCCCCTGACGCCGGGCTCCTCTGTGCTTGAAGACAGAGCTCGCTTGTTCATCTGCTCGAGATCTGTAGTGACTGATCTGCAAGGACCCTTTGTGTCTCATAAAATGGGCAGAGTGAAGAGGAGAACAGGAAAGGGAGATGAAATTTCTCTAGACTTCTGTACCAAGGACACAGCCAGAGTGGTTTCTAAGAGTCACACTGTCCACTGACCGTGTGGTTTCCCTCCGATCACGAGGGGCCGACCAGAGAGCCAAGGGGCTCAGAGCCCACACCCTGCAGCTGTAAGAGTTGACCCCGGGTGCTGGTTCCAGAATCTGAAGGGCACATACATTCCACTGAGGACAAGACGAGAACCAGCAAGTGCTCAAGACGGGGATGCCAAGTCCAGAAGGAGAGAGCAAGGCAGGCGGGAGCAGAGGACAGCAGGAAGGGGCCGAGGAGCCGCGCAGACGTGCAGAGAAGACCCTGTAGCTCTGGAGGTGCTGGGGGCCCGGAGGCGGGGCTGAGAGCCAGCGGCCTGGCCACACGTGTCCTGTGGTGGAGACCCCACAATGATGGAGCCTGCCCTTGGCCCAACCCCTTGACCTCTTAGAGAGAAAACCAGAGACCGTTTCCTCCAGAGGCTCTCACTCCTTGTTGGAAGGCTTAACTGAAGATCAGGGACCTGGGAGAAGTGAGGATGGGTCTGCGCAGGGGACACCTTGGAGGCTGTGAGCAAAGGATGCTGCCCACACCCGGCCCCTGCCCTGAAGTTTGGGGCATCTCCCATTGTACTTTGTTGAAAGAGAAAGTTAGAGACAGAATGAAGAGAGAAAGATGTGCTGCGGAAACAAGGTGAGAAGCAAACCGTGGTAAGCCACATGGACGCGGATGATGGGAGGGACACGTGGCCGCCCTGAGACGCTGGCGCTCGTGGGGCAGACCTCCTCCCACGATGGGACGTGGGCTGCAGCAAAGCTCTGCCCGCCGAGAGCTGGTCCTGTGCCCTGACTCCTGCAGGGACAGAAGCAGTGAATCTCCAGTACCTTCCTCAGTGGCCAAGGGCAAGAGGACCTGAACCATGTCACTTGAGTAAAAAGTTAACAAAGCATTCGGAGATTTTAGCTTGGAGAAGAGAAGACGGCAGGAACCAGAGTTGCCGCCCTCACGATGGGAAAGGAGGAGGGACACTTGCCCCAAACGTCCCTAAGGGCCCGGGACCACTTTCAGGAAGGGCTTTCTCACCATGCCACGTTCCTGGAGGGTCCTGCCCCAACACCTGCGCTCAAGAACAAGGTGGGAGACCCCTGGAAGCGTGGGGGTCCCTAGGACAGGTTGGGCTGGCACCTGCGAGTAACCACCCCGAAGGGCTCCCAGGGCCAGGGCTCTGTCCACAGCCTGAGGCAGCCCAAGCGGGCAGCCGGTGACCCTCCCTCGGGGAGACCGGCCATCTCTTCCTCTCTGCGGCACCCACGTCTCCGCAGGTGAGCGGACATGCTCCCAGCAGGACAGACAGGCCCGGGGCGCCTGGAAAGCCCTGCCTCAGGGTCCCCACGTTCTCACACCAGCCTTCCACCCCCACGAGGGGTCTCCTCTCTAAGCAGGCATGGCCAGCCTTCCCGACCCGCACTTGAGCTGAGCACCACGCTTGGCTGAGCGCCGTCCCTCTGACCTCCTCCCAGAACCTTCCTCTCAGGCTGCTGTGCCCCAGCCTGACCTCTAGCTCAGCGCCTGGAGCCCCGGGTGCCCTCCCGGGTTATGTATCACTCACTCATCCAAACGCGGGCTCTGGGGGAGCGGGCGGGGCCCGAGCGGTGACGCAGCCAGCCCTGGGTTGCTCCCTGTGCCGGGCTCAGGGTCCGGTGCCACCGACGGATGCGCAGGTGTATGGTTTCGTCCCTTCTGCCTGGAGTGGTGGTTGTGCTGTTTGGTCTTCTGGTTAGCAGGCGAGGCCCGCGGTCCACAGAGCTGGTGTAGATGCTGTACAGCTCAGGTGTGTGGCACCGAGTGCAGCCTGTCCTGAACGTCCTTCTCGTTCTCAGCAGGATGTCTGCAGCTAGGGTTACACGGGAGCCCTGTCCCAGGTAGCGGGGGCTCTGCTGGCCCCGGGGTGCTGCCCCCCAGCAGCTCTCAGGGGAGGCCGGACTGAGGACCCTGAGGGGGTGTCAGTGGGCTGAGCCGCGGGGCTGCTGCGTGTCTGGGTGTAGGGCGCAGGCTGGGTGCTGAGGGGGCCTCTGCCCAGAAGGGGAGGTGTGCACAGCCCCACCCTCGCAGGAAGTCTGATGTGGAGGCAGAGGGGCCAGGACAGCGGTGGGAGAGGCTCAGTGCCTGTGAGCTGGCCTGCGCTTGCCCGGGGCACGTGCCTTGCCTACCCTAGCCTCGAAACCCACGGTATCAGACAGCCTTGCCCACCGGCACTCAGCTCCCCAGTAGGGGTAAGAGCTAAGATGGCCCAGGTCACAGAGATCCGACCGCTGACCTGTCCCTGTCTCGTGGAGGAATGGGTGACCGCCCTGCACCCATTTAAATCCCAGAGGGCAGAGTGCGTGCCCTGGGGCTCCACAGGGAGGGTGGCTGAGGACAGCCCCTCCCCAAGCCCGGGCCCTCAGCAATCACTCCGTAAAGGCCAATAATCACCGTGGGCCCCTAAGGTGGCCACTGACACACGTACTCTTCACAAGCATCCTGTGTGGCTTCTGCCCCATCAGTGCCGTGTCACGGACCAAACAGGCTCAGGGACACTTGTCTGGTGCCCAGAGCAGGAAGCAGCAAAGGGGCTCGATGGCGGCCATCAGCTGGAGACCAGGGTTGAACTGCGGCCTGAGGGAGCCGGCAGCAGGTGCAGAGGGGAAGGCAGCGCTTGTGCGAGGAGCATCCTGGGGTCCCCGTGCGGGCCGGTGGGGAGGAGAGAAAGGGAAAAGCCAGCGCGAGAGGGCAGTGCACAAGCACTCGGCAGCAGGTGGCGGCGGGTCCGAAGGCGCGGGTGGGGCGGCACTGTTCAGAGCAGGCTCCCCTGGAGAGCAGGCCAAGGAGCGTCCTCACCCCACCCAGGCGCACTCGCTGGACGGGGAGGGGGCTCTCGAGCAGAGCGCTAGCTCTCGTAGGAAGGCCCGCCCTGCACTGACCCGGGCGGCCGTACCCACAAGGCCCCCGCGTGCGGGCGCGCGGTGATCTGGGCCCCAAACGGACGCGCGTGGTTTCCTCCGTCCCTGGAGGTTGGTCCGAGCGAGTCCGGCCCTGCCCACTCGCGGCCACCACGTCGGGACAAGCGTCCTGTCCTCGAGCGTGTCGCCATCTGCCCGCGGACAGGAAGCCGGAGGCTCAAAGGAAGAAGGGGAGGGAAGTCAGGCGATGAGGGTGACAGCCGTGGTCCTGGCGTCGCTGCTGTCGCGGAGGGCGGGCCTCGGACTGCGCGCGGCCCTCCCGGACCCTGCGGGGTCCGCGCAACCCGCGGGCGCACGCGGTTGGCGATCCCAGCAGGTGCGCTACGGGCCGCGCGCACACACACCCCTCACTGTCCACGCAGCTCCCGCCCACGCAAGCGCCAGGGCGCAGAGATGCGCCTGCGCAAAGGGCTCCTGGCAAATCACGCTGCGGGTCTGCGGGTACAGTCTCTGCCTGTGTTTCGGAAAGCGAGTTCAGATCTGAGTTCTAAGAAAATCGTTTTAAAATATGGTTGTTCCAGAGTGCGTTTTCATGCAAGTTTCATGGAAACTTCATTAGCCTACACTGAAAAGACGTTTCTTAGGAAAAGAATCACTTTGAAAATGATTTTTGTTATTTAAGCTATAAAGAGGAATAGGAAAGATTTTCCCAGAAAGGAAGGAAAGGAAAAGAGGAAGAAATAAAAGAGGAAAACTTTTATAATTGGGAAATCTCTGAGGGGTCAAGGGGCTGGCAGGCATTTCAATCTTCCTGTCTCATTAGCTGTTGTGCGGGAAGGTCTCTGGGGGCCCATCCGTGGGCCCGAAACACAGGACAGGTGTCACTGTCCGTGGTGGGGGGGCTCTTCGGAGGCTCCCGCAGGGCCGGGAGGACGTTCCTCACCCCCGGCGCCCCCCCGCAGCACGCAGCCCTGACTCCCGGAGGGGCTCAGGATGAGGAGTGAGTTGCCATGGCAACCATCATCCCCCTGATGCTGCAGGTTCCATAATGTGCAGGAAAACTCGGAGCAGCAGGGCCCGGAGGGTGGGGGAGGGCAGGGCAGGCCTGGCCTCCCAGCAGGGGAGGCCCTGTGAATGGTCTTCCACGAGGGACGACAGTGCACAGCCAGAGCCGGAAGCTGTCCGGACACGCACACCAGCCTCAGAGCTTTATGAACCATGGCTCCTGAGGCCTCGAGAGGCCACCCTGCAGCCACGGTGCCCCCTGGGTCCACCCGGGAGAGTCTGAGTCCCACTGATGCAAAGCTCGGTTGGCACTTCAGTGTCCTAACACGTAGAGCAGAATCATGTGCTGCCAGTGTCCCTTTGGTACGTGCTACTGAAGACAAAGCATGGACCGTGGTGGTGTGTGTGAACCCTCGGGCGTGGGCCCACGTGGAACTGCCCCGCCCATGTCATCCCAAAGACAGGGTCCAGGGAAGATGGCGCAGCCTGTTGGCAAAGCATGCTGGGCATCGCTAGCACTGGGACCCCCATCCAGCCCTCTCCCTAGCCAACGGCGTTGCTTTAGCACGTTCCCCATGTGGGGCTGTGTGTGCACGTACGTGTGTGCATGCGTGGGTGTGTGTGACGGACAGGACTACGTGCCTGGCACCCACAGGCTCCAAGAGGAGCCCAACTCTCAGGCACGAGGGGAACACATTCAGCTCCCACAGGCAAGGGGCGGTGAATGGCCGCCAGCACTTGGCACCGTCCCTTCTCTCTCTCTGGTCTGATCACATCAGTCTGCGCGATTCCCTGGGTGTCAGGTTCTTACACGCTAACTCCTCTAACGTCATCCTCCCCTAAGATGGAGAAGATGGATATTTTCCCAGTTGCAGAGATAAAAAGACCAGTGTCATAAAAAGCCAAGTAACTAGTTCAGGCTAACTAGTTTAGTCTAACTAGGTTCTGGCTAACTTGCCCAGGCTAAGTAGTCCAGGCTACCTAGTCCAGGCTAACTAGTTAGTCTAAATAGGTTCTGGCTAACTAGCCCAGGCTACCTAGTCCAGGCTAACTAGTTAGTCTAACTAGGTGCTGGCTAACTAGCCCAGGCTACCTAGTCCAGGCTACCTAGTCCAGGCTAACTAGTTTAGTCTAACTAGGTTCTGGCTAACTAGCCCAGGCTAACTAGTTCAGGCTGACTAGTCCACGCTGCCCATTTTGTAAGTGGCCAAAGCAGGATGTGGATCAATCTGTGTGAATGTGGAGACTGTGTTCGCCTCATCCCAACACAAAGATTTTCATTTATTTTATCAGGAAAAGCATCATTGACCCAACAAACTCTTTAAATTTAAAGAACGTTAAAAATAAATAAACTTCATCCTTTGGTTGTAAAATTGGCTGCTGGAAGGACCAATGAACCTTCGTGTCAGTTTCTCGGACCGAGGAGTTGGACATGGAGGGCTCTTGTTCTCCATGAGTGGGATGCCAATCCTTGCCGGGCTCACGAGAATTTATTCACCGAGGTCATTCACTGAACTTGTTTCCGGTCCACAGCAGACCAGCTACTTTCCCAGGAAGTAAGATCCCAGGGATCATCGGCTCTTTGTCCTTTCCCACCAGTAGCCGGGGGCACCTCAGGCCCCTTGTGCTGGCCCGTGGGGTCTGGTCTCTCCTCCCTGCTCTCTGTGGGTCATGACAGCCTGGCCACCCCAAAGGTCCTCAGAGAGACACGGCCCCATGGGGTCTGTGGACCTCCCAGGACCCCCCGAGCCGCGGCTGTGCTGGGGGGCAGAGGTGCTCTGTGAGGGAACTTGGGGGATAGCCCCAAACCTCGCCTCACTTCAGCTGTCTTTGGACCGCACGCAGCACACATGTTGGAAGAACATGACAGCGTGTTCTTTTCTCCTGGACCAGGGCACCAGCAGAAACCTCCAATGCCAGCCAAGGCCACGGGTCCCGTCCACCGTGAGCTCCAGGTCCTCCTGTTCTGGGTGGAAGTCGAGAGAGCCTCTGCACCCCATCAACGCTGATGGGGACTGTTTCTCCTCCAGTTAGAAGACAGGGCTGGAGTCTCACCTGCGAGCACAGCAGCTCAGAGGCTGAAACCAAAGCGCAGTCCTCACGTTGAAAGTCACAGACCCTCCTCCAGGCTCGCACGTGGGAACGGCTTCCAGCGCGGGGAGACGCATTCCCTCCTTGGGCCCCAGGTTTCAGACGGTCGTGCCTCTCTGCTGGCCTCACGGCACCAGCCGCCCTGACCCTGCTTCCGCTGTTTGCTGCTGAAGGGGCACTCTGCGCATTTTGAAGGCATCCTGGTCTTCTCAGAAGGACAAAGCAAGGGTGGGACAGCGGGACGTGGGTACCAGAGGAAGCCAGCGGGGCAGGGGCCACGGCGGACAGGACGGTCTCTACCAGCAGCTGGCCTGACTCCCGGAAGCGGTCATCGTTCCCCAGGAGAGTAACGAAGCCTCACCAGAAAGCTGTAATTTCGATGAACTGAGAATCAGATGATTTTGGTGTCTAGACCTCCTCTGTGCTTGCCCTCTAAGCCAAAGGCTGCCCCGCGGGCAGTGATCTGGAAATCCGGGTGTGTGTGCGTGGGACAGAGCGACTGGAGGGACCGAGGCCAGGCCCAGGCGGACTGGCTTCTAGCCCAGCCTACAGTGAAGTCGCTCTGGGCTCTGGAAAGTCGCTCAGCGTCTGACCCCTGTGGCCCGGCCTGTGGAATGAGGGTCTTGAGCGCCCAGCTCTGCCCCGCCCCCGCCGCCTCCACGCCCGAAGTCCTGGGAGACCCACATCCTAGGGCTGCTTTTTCCAAAGAAGAAAGCTGAAGTTCACAAGCTTGGATGACTTGCCAGAAGCCACGCAGCGAGGAAGGGGAAAGAGTCTGAAATGATTCCCCCTGACCCAAATCCCGCATCCCTTTTCCTGCATCGCTGGTGCTCAGCCACACCGCTGCCCAGCCCGAGGGCGCACCTGTCTCCGTCACCTGGCGCCCGGACTGGGAAACGTCTGCTGGAATGCTGGCTTTGTGTCCTGAGAACTGGGTGTGAATGAAGGGCCGGCACAGACGCTCGTCTTCTGCATCCGGAGGCCTTAGCTTCACACGGAGACCGTCATTCCTGCGAGCAGGAGGCTAATGTCGTGGGCCTCCCGGAAGCTGATGTGGAGGTCATGGCCGACACACGGAAATTGGGAAGAATCAACACGGCTTTTGTGTGAGATGCGGTATTTGTAGAAAGGACCGCACAGCACGCGGTACAGTGTGACTACGACCAGCCAGGGTGACGTGGGCACGGTCTCGTGCCGCTGTAACTCGTGGGTGGCTAGGAAACTGAAATCTAATCTGGGGTCCTAGGTGCCCGAGAAGTTGGGGTCTGGTCTGGCCTGGATCTAGGAACACAGGAAAGAGAGAGACGCGTTTCGCAACGTGGCCTGCACGGCTCTGACCCACAACAGTGCCCGCTGAATAAAAAAATGGCTGTTTCTATGATGTTCTCATCTTAAAACACGTGTCATCCAAAAAAGGCAAGAGAACTGAAGCAGGAATTCAAGATCGTTTGAAAAGTAAAGAAACGACAGAGACTAGGACGATCAAAATATATGCCAGTTGGGAAACTGGAAGGTGGGGAGGCGAGGGTAGGAGTCGTAGAAGGGGATCGCGCCGCTGGGAGTCTGAGGGGCTGACGGACAATTTCAGTGGGTGATTGTAAGGCTGATTTGCAAGTCTGATATAAGTATTTTAAAACTGTACCCTATTAGACAAGAGAGAGAAAAAGACATATTAGGAAGATGGAATCCTTTTATCTTTGAAATATTTTGATCTTGGTTGTTGGAGTTTCCAGTATGAGAAGTTTTCCTTCATTCACTCATCGTTGGAACTGGGTCAAGCTTTAGGTGTTGATTGTCTGTGTCTTTCTGCTCCAGGACTCCCTCCCCCTGTTCAGTCAGCCTCATTCTTGCTGGGGCCCCTGGGCCGACCCGCCAGGCTGTCACGGACTGCTTCCTGCCACCGTCTTGCCTCAGACCTTGTTCTTTCATTAACAAATGTTTATATCGATTTTTCTGGGCACCAGCTGCTATCCTGAGCACTTTGCAAACACAAACTCATTCATCCTTGTAGTGAACTTCCAGGTGGGTGCTAACGTCACCCCACTTTGTAGATGGAATCGGGGAGGTGAGTCCCTGGGAAGGTTGCCCGGCGGTGGGCCGCCCATCTGGGTCCCGAGCCAGGAGGCCTGGAGGTCCACGCTGCTACGCCTGCTCTCTGCTCCTGAGTTGGCAAGAGTGAGCGATGGAAACCCCCCCACCCTTGAGATGGAGGAGACGCAGGTCCTGAGGCTTACTATCACCTGCGGCCCGTTTTTTAAAAAACTCCAAGATATTTAACCACCTCCAGGTCTTTGAGGAGTCTCTGTTAATGCAACTGAAACATCCCGCCTAGATTTAAAAAATAGTTTTCTAAAGAAAACAAATAGATCCCAAATACTTGCAATGAAACAAATTTAAATTATTTCTACTTAGCCTAAAAACTCATAGCCTTTGAGGTCCCTGGGGAATTAAAAGTCAGAGATGGGCATTTTCAATGGCAGAAATTGTTGTCATGACACGAAAAGGGGAGAAAGCAGAAATAGCTCAGGGAGAAGCCAAAGCTTTGCGTCACTGTGGCATTATTCTGACAGGAAGGAAGGTGTGATGGAGAAAAACCCGTCTCTCTCTGAAAAGCCAGAGCCAATCACAGTGACTGAACCGTTCCATGAAGAGCGCTCAGGATGTGCTCAGTGTGGAGGGCCTGGCAGGCGCTGGGTGTGGGGCAGGGACAGACCTGCCCCCCTCCCAGGTCACCCAGCCCACCGCCCAGTGGGTTTCGGGGGTCTCTGACGGATACACGGGGGCCTTGCTAAGTCAGGAAAACTAAGCTGAAGATATCACACATTGAATTTTAAACAAGCAAACACAGAAAATCCAACAAATAGGAATATATACTTCCTTGGGCGTTAAGACATTTTGGAAAGGAGTATACACTCCAAGCTATTTGGCCCCAAAACGTCCTAACTGAAAAGCGTGAAGCTGTCTACCCTCTTCAGTCTCAGTCTGTCTCAGGTGTCAGGCGTGGGGCGGGATGGCCCGTGATGGGGGGCGGGCCCCGGGGTCACTGGATGTGCTCTCGGGACGAGGAGAGGTGACAGGCAGCCAAGCGGAGAGGGAAGGGTGGGCCTGCCACTCAGGAACTGCAGATGCACCCCCAGAGTCCCAAGAGAGAGAGGCCATCCCCCAAATAACCAACATGCACCGCATTCCCTTCCACAAACAGCCCAGGTCTTGAAAACATGTAAAATTCAGTTTTTGTTCTAAGAAGAGTTTTAAATGTGCTCAAGTGCCTGTAAATAGATATAAAAGCGAAGATGGCAGGTGATGCTCCCAGTCAGCGCTGGGATCCTCGGCTGTAAAGTGGGGCCGGAGGTGTGGTGTTCCCTCTGGTACTTGCTCAGTCATCAGACAGTCCTGGTTCAGGTGACGGCGCCTGGGTCGGGCAGCAGAACAAGGCTGGAGCCGGGTCATTCTGCACCTGCCGCCATGGTTGCACCTCTGTGTGGCGCGGGGGGATCGACTTCACGTGCCTGGAGCAGCGGAGAGCCGATGCCACTCACTGAGGCGGTGGCCGTCCGCCACTCTGCCCTACGCGAGGGGACGTCCTAAAGCTCACGCCCACCATCACCTCCTTTCCACCCAGGGCAGTAGAGTTTCCAAACTCACTCATTCCCGGTGAGCTCGCCCAATCCCCTCCCTTCACAAGGGGGGGAACTGGAGGTCAGAGAAGGCCACCCGCTACCCCCGCTGATCAGCGCTGACCCCACTCCACAGCCTCCCTTCAGATTCAGGGGCTCCTCTCATGGTTGTGTTGTACAAGCACATGATTCGGACTCATTCATTAAATCCTTTACTTGACGGCTTGTCTCCCCAGTGACGTGCAAATGCCCGTGGACTCTGTGACCTGGGTCACACTCTCATGGAGCCTCTTTCTCAGGCATGGCAGAGGTGACCAAATATCCACAGCGTGATAGGATACGGTCACTGCAGGAAGCAGCCAGTGCATCCCGGGATCGTGGGGCCGAAGCGCTATGATCAGTGGGGGGTCCGGGAGCTCTGGGATGACCTCATGCTGTGGGTGGGCTTCAGTGGACAGAAGGTCAAGGAAGTCATCCCAAGGGAATGCGCCTGTGCCCATAAGGGTCACGTAATTTTTGTACCATGAACTGTGCATGTGTTTTAAAATGGTTATTTTAGGAATTGAGGGATCTGCAGTTAAGGTCTCTGAAGCCTCAGGGTGCAACAGTCTCATGTCTATGACTGTGGCCTCTCCTTCCTATTAAAGGTAAGACCAAGGCGCTTCTCCCACGGAAAGGCACAGCTCCCCGAAGTGCCCCAGCGTCCCTGCGTGTCCAGCAGCGTAGGCAGCATCATGGGGAGCCTGGGCACACCTCCTTGCGGCCGTCAGGGGAAGCACCCTGCTCCGAAGCCAAACACTCTTCATGGAGGACGTTCATTTTCACTCTTTCTTGACCTCCTACCAATGCATCCCCTGAGCCTCAGCCTGATGGGTCCAAGGATTCCCTCCCGAAGGAGGATGCTGGCCCTTATCTCTGTGTCCCACCTCTTCCATGACGTTGTACAGAAAACACATCCCTGGAATTCTGCCTCGATCCCCAGGATCAAGTCAGGGGTACAACTGTGATTTTTGCAATATCATTCAGTGCAAATGCACCATTTTGGTGAGGTTTGCGGGGGGCCGACACTGTCGATAACCTGACAGTCTCTTACGCTACCCCATTGTCGGGGGCATTCCATGACGGCGAGAAGGAGGGATCCTCGACTCTGGGGTCAGGGGCACATTTGGAGGGAACATATTTGTGACAGGGGTTTCCCATCTTGTAACCATGTTCATTTGCAGGAAGTAATCAGGTTCTCCGCGACCCGCCTTGCCGAGACCCAGAAGCTGAGCTGTGGCCCCGTTTCAGGTGGGGTGGGAAGGGCTGTCCTATTTTCTTTGTCTGCACTCACTCCTGGAGACTGAGCTAGCCTTGAGGCTTTAATGCCATCCCTCCGTGGAAGACCTCTGGCCCCACCTCCCCAGGGCCCCAGGGCCATGCAACTTTCCACACCCCACATGGGCACCCGGTCAGCCCCCCAGACACAATTCCCAGTCGGCACGCCCCAGGGTTCCCTGAGAATCGCCCCTCCTGCAGCTGCCCGTTTTAAGAGAGGGCAGCCACTGGGCACCTCGATGGGTCTCACGCCCATGTTCATGCCCTCAGCCCATGTCCTACTCCTCCTGTAAACCCTGCTGTTCTGCTGACAAAACATGCCGAATCTGGCTACTTCTCATTCCCCTCTGCTCCTGACAGGCACCGCTGCGTTGCCTCCAGCCCCGCCCGCCTTCGAGACCTCCCGACCGCCCTCCCCGCCCTCCCCGCCCTCCCTGCCCTTCTGCCTCGCGGCAAGCATCCCCTACACGGGAACTGGAGGGCCTGTAAGCACATGTCCCATGCTGTCACTGTTGTGCTCGGAGCCCCTCCTACTCAGAATAGAAGGCAGAGTCCTGCCAGGTCCTCTGAGCCCTGTGGGATCTGCCCCCTGCAGCTCTGCTTCACACTCCAGAACTTTCCTCCGCTGACCTCCCTGGCGTCCCTCTAAGTGTGTAGGGCCTGTGCTCCCGCCTTCCCCAGGTATCGGCACCAGAGAGGCACGGGGACTTGGTTTGTTGGCTACATGCCGGACACTAGAGTCGTGGTCCCACGCCGCAGGGGTTCACGTGCAGATCACCGCGAACCCCAGACCTGTGCCTGTTGTCATTTTTTAAAGCTTAGATTAGAATCCTCGCATTATTATTTCTATAAAATAAACTACAGACACGTGGACAACACCAGCCCACTTGACAAAGCACCTTCACTCTTCCACCCGCGTATGATGATCTCGACTCTGTGAGGGGTCTGCCCTTGTCCCAGCTCACAGGGGAAGAGCACCCTGGTGGGCTGTGCTCGCATCCGGCGTCTGGGTTCCCGGGGCCGGGGCTTTGTTGCTGCTTTGTTTGTTGAACGGAAGCTACAGAAACACCTCCCCACCCCAGAAGCACTATGGGCTATTAAAGTAAGAGTACCCAACCCGCATGTTAAGCAAAAAAATCAGGCTTCAAGATCACAGGTAGATTGTGATTGATAAAAGCAGTAGAGAGATGAAGGACAAGTAATGTTTCTTTTCCCGGCTTTTTCAGTTTCGGGGGGCTTATATTTAAAAGTTCCTTGTCTTGTTAAGAGCACATTTGTTCCCTCTTAGATAGGAGGACACAAGTCCTCCAATAGAGGGTGATTTCATACATCATGTATATGTTCATCTTAAGAGAATGAGAGTAAGTCATAAACATCACCAGTATGTGAGCGCGGAAAGAGAAGATGACGAACACACTGGGGAGGGGGGTGAGAAATAGTCATTACCACGTCCACACGGGGACCCTGAGCAGGAAGGGTGTACGTCCAGGGCACATGGCCCCACGCCCTTGAGTGTGAAAGCAGAGGTGGAGGGCTCTCCGTCGGCCCGGAGAATGAAGAGTCACTAGAACAAGTCCTAGATTGTGGCAGGTGCATGATAATGACGTCTTCAGAAAGCAGACGTTAATGGTAATTGGAACCAGGGAAGGGCGGGAGCTCATCTCTGCATAGCAAGCTCTTCTCTGTAGGCAGGCTAATTAATCCATAAGCAAGTTTGAAAGAGAAATATTTAAGATACTAATGGCAAACAGGCTTCTAACAACTTTAAAGCTCCAAGTATTAATAATGTATATGCTAATTATGAGCCAGGTTTATTTAGTCACTAAAGAAGGTGGCCTAAGGATCTGTCTTCGATAACACCTGCTTAATCAAATTTGAATTTCTGTACAAGTTTGAAAGTAATAAAGTTGAATATATTTTTAAAATAACATAACAGACTTTCTACTAACTTATAATGAATGGTCCCAAACAGTGAGGTCCATGCAGGATGCCAGAACTCTATTCTGAAAACAGCTACCCTGCGAAATTTATATCATATTTAGTTTTCATCAGTCTACACATGATATTAGATTAAAAAAAAGAGGTCAGTATATAAATATAAAAAGATCACCCTACTTGTCCATGGCTTAATAATAAAATAAAAATGTTGAGTAACCAGATGTTAAAAAAATCATAGGCTTTTTAATTGTAGGAATAAAATATTCCTGAGTATTTATTAGAATGTGATGAAAATATATGTAAAGAACAATATAAATGGAGCCTGGGGTGCGATGTGGCAGTCGAATATGGACATCCACTTGATACCTGTGACTCCATTAGGGTTAACAAGCGGAACGCCACCAGAAGTCCATCTCCCCAGCCACAGAGGCGGTGCCGTGCCCGGGAGGCTCCGGTGGCTGTGGCTGGAGAGCGGACCGTGCGGGTCTAGAACATTTCCTCCACCCTGAAGAGTTCTGCTGGACAGCTCTGGCATACTCTTTCATAATGCCAAATTTTTAGAAACTATTTACAGTGAATGTTTTCTTAAAAAAAAAACAACAAAACAAAACCCAGGTAAGACTGAGATCTCTCAGGTCTTGACACTGTTCCAGTGTTCATGGACTACCTTTGAATGCAGACGGCATATCTCTGTGTCTTAACTGCCTGTAGAGAAAACTATTAAGCCCCGGTAGGATCTGGAGAGTTCCTACATAGAGACGACAAAATGGAATTCCCTAGTGCCAAGGACTGGCTCTTTCTATAAAACCATAACTGAAGAATACAAGAGCCGAGACCTGATTCCCCTTGAACTGTCCCTCCTGTAGGATCACAGATCAGGGTTTGGAATGAAGCCTCGGACCGGTGAGGTTGTGAGCTGTTCTGCTCCCTGGTCCCACCTCACTGCCTCGTCAGCCCTTCAAAGCCTGTCTTTCCAAGCAAGCAAGAAACCGAAGACAGTGGTTCTCTCTCCTGAAATTGCCAGGAAAAAAATGCCCTCCAAAATCCTTGTCAATAATTTCCCAAAGGGAACATCTACTTTATTTCCAATTTTGTTCATTTTGCTCCAGGGAACTATAAATTAGTGAAGTGTTTACTGAAATAAAACCTCAAATTTACAATTAAAGGCGGACGTAACCTAGTCTTTCTCAGCCAGAGGTTTTCCCCAAAGAAGCTGGCTTCTCATCCAGCTCAGGGTTTGGGGTTCTGGCACTAATGTGGGGCTCCCGTGAGGTTGAAGGGGGGTCCTCACTTAGAATCACCCCAGGGGAGCCAGGAAGGAGATGAAAATTAGACCATATTCCCAGTAATGACGAGAGGTCAAATTTAACTAGCTATAACATATGAAGAAGACTCAGATCATTTGATGTGCTTCATGAAAGGAAACATGTCTAGATTTGACCCCTGGCCTGACAACACAGACAACAACAAAATATATGTATTTGCAACATATGTGTGTGAATACATTAATAACATGTTATACATACATATATATGCACACATATTTAAAATACCTTTAAAACTGTAATATTAAAAATAGTAAGGAAAATAATTTTTCCTTTGTTCATATGCGCCAAATATGCTGTGTATTTTGTAAAGAGAAGTAACTAATCCAGAGGTAAAAACATACATTTGTTCAAAGGGTAGTTTTTGAGTGGTTTGTATTTTATCTTTGATTAGATGACAAATTACTCTTTGTTCAGAAATAGGCGGTATCATTCAGTGCTTCCTGATGCCTGATGAAATGTTTCATCATTTTCAGACTGGGGGAATGGAATGCTAAGGAAAATTTCATAGGAAAAAGTCTTCCTCATGGCCTTATTCTGGATGTAGAATACTCCCCAGGTTTGTCACAGTGAAACACATGAAAACCTCACAGCCAGCTCTGATTACCTCACACGTTACGGTCCACACTCGAGGAAGGATGCAGGGGTCCCGACTCTGGTCACACACACCACACCCATCGCCAACTCCCTGTAGCCAGGAGGACGGCAGACCAGGCAGGTCGAAGGCAAAACGAAACGTGGGTGCCAACGCACACCAGGACTCCACCCTCTCGTTACTGAGAAGGGTGCTGTCTCTCCCGGAGTGGGGTTTGCTGCCGCACTTGGTCCTGCCGTCCGAGCTGGCCCTCTGCCCCACGCTCGCTCTGTCTCCCGTCCGAGGCCACGAGACCCTCCCTGCTGGTCCCCTGCCGGGCCGCTCCACCCCCACCACCCGTGTGGGCTCTTTGCTTCCCTCCCACCCGGATGCTCTGGATGGAACATTTTTCTTCTCTTTTTGGTCTTAAAAGACCGACTTGGAGTTCCTTGAGGGCAGACACTGATTACAGGTTTTTCAATAAATACATGACTGAATGAAACAGCCCGGCTCATGGTTTCCTGAAAATGTCACAGTTTGTGCATCCACCTGGGAGCTTAGGGAGTGTCCAGATTGCCCCTCTCCGAAGGGCCGTGCGACGTGGGCACAGAGGTGTGTGCATTAAACACCCAAGTGTGACAACTGAATGCAACACACACACACACACACACACACATACACACACCCTGTAGGGACAGCCAGCTAGAAAGGAGCACACAAGTTCCATAGGCTGTGGACCGGCCCCCCAGGCCCCCTCACCCGCACGACCGGCCCCCCAGGCCCCCTCACCGGCATGACCAGCCCCCAGAGCCCCTCACCGGCACAACCGGCCCCCCAGGCCCCATCACCCGCACGACCGGCCCCCCAGACCCCCTCATCGGCACGACTGGCGGGACCGGCCCCCCAGACCCCCTCACTGGCACGACCGGCGGGACCAGCCCTCCAGACCCCCTCACCGGCTCGACTGGCGGAACCGGCCCCCCACGCCCCCTCACTGGCTCGGCCTTTGGACGCGTGAAGTCCTCCTAAGCTAGAGGCTTGCTGACATTGGAGTGAATTAAAGTTCTTATTTCCAGGACATCATAAAAAGGAACAGATACAAAGTCATTCAGAAAATGTTCAATTAACTTGTACATTCTCCTCTGAATTCTGGTTAATCTTTTCACAAAATCCAACATTTTAAAGAGAGCTGTGGGATTTGTGTGTGTTGGTCTAGTTAATAATAACACTTACTGAATGTCTACTGTACCTGCTCCTGGGACGTCCCATCTCACGGGTGAGGACCCTGAGGCCCACGGGGTTTAACGGTGCCCCCCTCTGGCTGGACTCCGCTCTTTACCGTATTTTGCACGGAGAACTTACTCATGAAAAGCAGAGTGTCTAGATTACGAAACTTAAGTCTATACCTGCTGCCTTCTTTTGATGACCTAAGCCTGATTTTTGACTCTGAATTCCTCTGTAACCTGCACCGTAACTTGAAACATGCTGAGGCACAAACGGACGAAGACAGAACACCCAGACCACGGGTCACACACCGCCGGGGGACCCCACGTGTGCTTCTGGAAAGCACAGATCACTTTACAAAGCGAAGTAGACGCTGAAGTTTGCTTTTGGCTTTGCTTTTGGTCGGTTTGTGTGTGGATATACTGAGGTGAAGTTGCTACAATGTAGCCCCAAATCCGAACGCCTGGGATTCCCGCTTAATAATGTGGGTGTAATGCTGACCACCAGGAGGAGGGGGCTCATCGCAAGGACTGAGCTAACGCCACCACCGGCCGAGGACGTGGGTTAGTGAGGCTTACCCCACGATGCTCACTGTGGTGCCCTCAGGGCTCCAGAGACAGAGGGAAGCAAAGGCTTTTCTGGTTACCCTTCCCCGTGCGTGAGAGTCGCCGTGAGCCGGGACCTGAGTAGCACAGCTTCCTGTGCCTGCAATTCGTGTGTGTTCACCCATGTATGTTCATGCTTGTGTGTTCATCCCTGTGTATTCACCCATGTGTTCATCCACGTGTATGTTCATCCATGTGGTGCATGTTCATCAGTGCGCTCACATGTGTGTTCATCCGTGGTGTATGTTCATATGTGTTCACCCATGTGTTCACCCATGTGTGTTCATCCATGTGTGTCCATCCCTATGTTCATCCATATGTGTTCATCCCTGGGTTCATCCATGTGTATGTTCATCCTTGTGGTGTATGTTCATCAGTGTGGGTTCATTCACATATGTGTCCATCTGTGTGTATATGTTCATCCCTATGTGTTCATTGGTGTGTGTTCATCCATGTGTTCACCTGTGTGTAGTTCATCCACGTAGTGTATGTTCACCAGTGTGTGTTTATGCACATGTGTTATCCATGTGTGTTCACCCATGTGTGTGCTTATCTGCATGTATGTTCATCCATGTGTGTGTCCATGTGTTTTCATCCATGTGCATGCTCATCGGTGTGCATGTTCATCCATGTGTGTATGTACATCAGTGTGTGTTCATCCTTGTGTGTGTTACGTTCATCTGTCTCTGTGTTCATCTGTGTGTATGTTCATCCATGTGTGTTGTGTGCTTGTATGTTGACTGGAGTCATCCTCAAACATTCTCATTTTAGAAGTTTAGCTTTACTCTGCTTACCTGTATTTCTTATATTTAACTTATTTTAAATCAGTTCTACTTATTATGATAAAATAAAAAATCTATGTGCAACAAAATGTATTTCTTAGGGTATTTTAAAAACACTCTGTGGCGCAGACCTCATAAACCTCCTATGGTTGTTGCACCCTAAGTGCTGAGGTAGGTTCTCTGGGGGGGGTTGTGGGATGTGGGCTAGCGGTCCCCGGCCGGTCGCCAGCACAGGCCCGGGTGGGCTGTGAGCAAACACTGCATCCTGGGAGAATGGGAGAGCTGCTGTGTATCTCGCTGCCGGCAACACCGCGCCTCCCAATCTCCAGCACCAGGCTCGCCCATGGCACTACTGATCTGTGGAGGTACTGTGGTGTGTGGAGAAGGCCCTCAGCCCCTGATGGCCTGTAGGTCTACGCTGAGCCGCCCAACCACCCATCCCTCAGTGTCCACACCCAGAAAATGGGCCTAACCCTTCCCACGCTTCTCTCCGAAGAGACAGCGTGTGTGGAGGCCCCTTGTGAACTGCCTTTACCCCCCCACCCCGAGTGACTCCCGCACCTGCTTCCCAGCCACATGTATTCCAGCTCACACACCCGAGTTCTCAGCAGCTGGGACTGCTGCAGAACAAAATGAGCTTGGGAATGGAAACAAGGGGTCCCGGGAGCATTCTCTGAGGCGGGAGACGACCACCCTCCCGAGAAGCTGGACTCCCACGGCGGTTGCTGCTCCCCCAGATAAGGAAGCGTGCCCTCCACTAAAGGAGCCAGGCCCAAGTCGAGGGCGGCTGTCATTTAGCAAGGCCTGTGGATTTACTGTTGTAAACCGAGAAGGCGAGAGATTATAGAAATGAGGATTACGGGTAAGAACTGGTGCGTGGTAGACGTGGGTGAACTTCCTGCCCGGAGAACAATAGAGGCGGCAGGGTGAGCCGGCTCCAGGAGATCCTGGTCAATAATCCTCCCGCCGCCTAGCAAACTAAGCCCTAGCCAATTCTAGAAACACGTAGCTCTTAGAGCAAAGTAATAGCGGGGTCCAAGGTCAAAATTTTAATTCTTTGATTTAAATAAATGTAGCCAAGCTGAAAAAAAGAAGTTTTGTGGTATCTGAAGCTAACACTCCTCTAAGTCTCAGGTGAAAATGCCTAGGACAGAAGCCTGGAGGCTACAGAATCCACAGGAACACTCCCTAAAGGGCAGAGAGCCAAAACGTAGGGCCCCCACCACCCCCGCGGTGATGACACCCAAGTTCAAACGTCAAGAAGTAAAGGTGGAGGAGTCCTCCACAACTCCTTCTCCACACGGAGCTCACTAGTGGCAGGAACCGCGGCTGGGTAAGATAAAGAGCCGAATAATAAAGAGGTATCTAAATTTGGCCAACCAAAGTATAAATGGAAGCCAATTTGGGGGCCCATTTTTAGAGCTAATTGCCTCTGATTGAAATCGGCTTTGATTTGGCTTAAATTGGAGCCTCAGATGGCTAAAGCACCTACATCATGCCCATGTCTACAGTGATGGCGCATCTGGAAGCAGGAGAGCTCCTGGCAGGAGGATGCAGTTTCTCAAAAAAGAGGATGACAACGATGTGAGGTGACTGGCAAGCTCCTTCTGATGGTCCTTTCAGGTAATCTTAGCAAACGACATTTTTAGAGAAGAAACTTCCCTTGAGAGTCAGAGCCCTTGTTAGGCAGAGTTACTACAAAATCATTTTAATTTGAACAATTCTATCCACCACCCCCTCCCCCCTCGCCCCCCTCCCCCTCCCGCTAGCTTTTTGGCCTGGGGTCTCAGTGAATGTCACGGCTGGGAATCCTCAGGGCACGGGGGAGGAAGGTTCCAGGGACATGTATGTGACACAGGGCACATCAACCTGAAAGGGTCTGCACGCTGCATGGGCTTTCTTGCCCTGCGTCCCGCTTTGCGGGACGAGCCGCTGAACCGTGTTGTCTACAGCAGATGGGCCAGGGGCCAGGAAGGCAGTAGCTCCAGAGTTTGAATGGCATTCATATACACATTAAATTTTAATACATTTTCAGTTTACATATTGTACATCATTAGACATAAAATTACCCACTTCTTTTTATGAACATCCCAAATATGTTGACCTGGATAAGATCGGAGCAAAATGTTATCTCAGGAAGTTTAAGAGGTTTGAGGATCCGAGACCAAGAGTTTATCTGGCACAACTCATCTTTCCATGATCAAGAATGTCCCGCTAATGGCCAACTATCGAAATTCAGTGTCAAATGTGACAAGAGGAATGTTTCCAGAAAATTCCATAATAGAGGATTGCTTTTGGAGGTTATTGGGCCCCCCTGTCTAGTGTGTCTTTATGAAGAAGTAGAGATTCTTCACCTACAGTGAATAGTGTGATTTCACTCTGTCTGTCACATAAGCGGCTGCTGTAGCAGGGATTGACCAAACTTTGAGAACACTCTACGAGAAGGGCACGTGTGGGATTACTCGAGAGAAAGCAGCTGCACCTCAGCTTCATGGGCTCAACCTATGCTCCTATGCAGGAAAAACCACTTACAAGGCCTCCATGACTCAGGTTAAAGGTATTGAATAGAGGGGTCTCATCAATTAAAAGGTTAAAGGAAAACAAATATTGTAATCTATGGTTTCCTCTGTTTAGAAAGACTTAGCAAGTAAAAATCAGTCATTTAAATACTAGACTTTTTATAGCACACATTTAATTGGAACCCATAGTTTCGAAGCTTTGCCAATAACAATGGACCATTTCAGAAAATTGGTCAAGTTTAGATTTCTCAGAAAGGATCAATCAAAATGGGATTTACTTGTTTGCAAAGACAAGCTGACAAATGAGTATGGCTTTTCAATCAATCCCGATTAGGAAAAGGCCATTCCTCTCTGAAGATAAGGTCTCCCATCCAGGAAGAGGCAGGATGCAGAGAATGGACCCCTCCCCAGCACTGCCCTGGAGGATGTGAAGGCCAGCCACCTCCCTCTGAAGATGCGGATGGTGAGGACCATCGCACCATCTTCCAAGATGAAGGGAGAGAAGAAGAGAGTGCCGGAACCGGAGAAGTGGCAGCTCTGCTCGGAACTTCGGGTCAACATAACCTTCTAAGCCCAGAGTCAAGGGATGAAAACCAGCAACAACGAGACCCCTCAGAAAACTACTCTGGTCTCTGGGGGTGTTGAGACGCTAACCAGGGAGAAGCCGTCCTAGATACCAGTCATGCAAAGGCTATTTCTTGTTTACAGCTGGCCTGTTGGAACTGGATATGTGCCAAACTTTTGCAAAGTAGTCCTCATCAAGAAATTCAAAGGGAAGTTGCCACGGTCTGATGTGTTGGCCAAGTTCCAAGTGCAGTTAATCACGTTTTGATCATGAGGGAAGTATGGTTTTAAGCCATGAAAAAAGATGTCTTAACAAAGTGGGTTGAGTTGTTCTTGCTAAGTGTCCGTTTTGAGGTCCTAAACGCTATTTGTCCGTTAGGCACTGCGTGGATGACTCTATAGACTTTAAAACCGTTAAGTAAGAGGATGCCCTCCGGGTGTTTACACGCCATGAAGAAAATGCCAAGAGTCTTGTGATGCAAGGGCTAGTTCAGGAGGTCACTGAACATGAGCAGGTGATCTATGGCACTAGGGCCTTGGACAGGGATCCTGTAAAAAATGACATGATGTGAAACAGAGCCCTATACTCTGAGACAGCCCTGGTCTATTGCAGTGGGATGGGATGTAGGGTGGAATCCTTGGGAAAGGAATCAAATAGGGTCTCCAAGGAGCACTTTTTCTACATTGGAAATAAAGCAGTTTCCAAACGAAATGGAAGCCAAGCAGTTGGACGTGATGATATTTATAACATGTCGGGTAATTAAAAAATAATTATTTGGAGCTCTTGGTTCTCATTCTGTTGTGAAACTACTTTCAGGTCTCACCCTTCTTCCCTGACACACACCCTATATGTCCTCCGACTAGAGCACCAAAGGCTTTCATGCACTTTCTAGGACTTGTTCTGACTCCTTCCCAAACCCGTGTAGGAACTGGGTGTGGTTCTATATATACAAAGAAGAAAAACCTTAGTCTGGTGATATAAATGTAAGTGATCAGATTTATGCCTAAAATATAGAAAATGTTACAGGCACAGGAGAGCGGGAGAGCCAGTGGCTGGAGGGAAGAGTGTCTGAGTGCTGGTGGGTGCCTGGCTGTACCCGTCAGTGAGCCAGTGAACGGGACACGGTGCTGTCCTAGAGTATTTGCAACTATGACCGCAACATGCTTAGGGAATTAGCTGTCATCGTGGTGAGCTTTTGTCATTAATGCTATTTAAATGCCCATATTTTAAGTAATCATATGAACTACTGACTTCTAAAAAAAATACATTTTTTTACTTTTTAGGCTGCAATCACTTCCTGAAAGTTTGAGTACCTCTGTCCGGCTTCCCTTCCGTGTGCATGTGTATGAGGACAGAAACTACTGATGCTTTAGAAAATTCAGGATCGCAAGGCTATGGCATGAAAGCGCTAGAGACAAAGGAGAGGGAAGAGGCAGAGAGACTGTCCGGAAGGGTGACTGACGTCCCGAGGACCCGGGCGTGTGGGCTGCCGAGGTACTGCGTGCACAGCGGGTTTGCTTAAAGACACTTGTGTTTACACATGACACCTCCATTTTGTTACTCTAGGCGAACAGATCTTTAGAAGAACGATTGTCATGAAATCTTACTTGAGTTCTTGCGAGCTGGTGGCCAGCATGCTCCGAATGCTTCTGTCGGCGAGGGGGCAGCCCGACAGACTGTAAGACAGGCCAGAAGAGTCAGGTGAGTGCCGCCCCCACCGGCTTACGCTCCCGGACAAACACAACATACAACTGAAACTAAAAAGTTTAATGCAGAAAGTGATGGGGCAAGTGCTGTATATTGAATTTTTTTTTTGTATAATTAACTCTCTTCTTTGAAGAAGACGTGTCTGTTAATAAACAATTTTTGAAAAATAGCATAAAAATATTTGCACTCTTTGGTTTCAATGTTGGTGAGGAATTTTCCGAATCGTGGTAGTTTCCTTGCATATAAAAGACACTATACAACACGTACATCAGCATGCTTTTATAGGTCAACATAGAGCACTGAGAGGGTTGACACGTAATTCGACGTTTGTACTTTGACAGCATTGTTGAGGTAAGCTGAAAACAATAAATTGAAAAGACAGAATCCACCATGAGAAAAATGAAGTCACACCTTCTATGTGAGGCGTAATTACCAGTCACATGACCACTTCCATCACACCTTGGTGTTGGACATCTGCCACCAAACAAAAACAAAAACAGCCAAAATAGTAAGTATGTTTAAAAAAAAAAAAAAAAACCTTCAAGAAAGTTTCATTGTTTCCAGTTTAGCTGCAATGTCTGCAAGGGGATTTAGGTGCCCTGAGGGGAAGCTGCAAAACGCACGACCACATACGGCAGACGCGCCTCCATCACACAGAGCGTCCTGGGAGCAAGCGAGCCACGCGGGCCCCCGCTCCACGGAACCGGCAGCTCGAGACAGTTATGTGCTGCGGACGTCGCATGCTCAAACGGCAAGGCATGTACAGATCGGTCTTTAAAAATAAGCCAAAGGAAGGGAGGTTAGGAAGGGCAGCTGTTTCACCTCGAGGTATGCTTACGTTATTAAGTCCTTCTTGCTCTCCTTGCACTGGGGGTACTTGGGCTTGGGGCTGGGGATGGTCACCTCTCCTGGGTACCTTCTCTCCTCCAGAGCCTCCTGGAATGGGTCCAAGTCTTCCGGCTGCAGGCAAAACACAGCTTCAGGGCCGCACAGGGGACAGCGCCCCACACAGACCACAGACGCGGCCCCCAGAGGGCCGGCCGCCTCTGCACTGTCCTCCTCTTCCAACACCCTGTGCCTTTAAAATCATTCCCCATCTTTGTCCTGGTGAAGCCCCTTCTGAAAGTGCAAAGCTGGACGCTGTTCCAAGAGCATCTTTTTCAGAATGGACCTTAGTTTCTCATCAACTGTTCTAAACTTCTAAGTTCATCCCTGTCAGTGGGCAGGGCCTTAGTCAGTATTTCTGTGGGGGTACTTATAAGGGGAACAGACAACTGGTTTGGAAACCAGAGACACCGTTTCTTGGTTGGTCTTTCTGATTCAGTGTCCGGGAAGCACCTGCTGGTGTTACAATACTCTTACCCAACGCTGACCTGCAAAGCTCAACCACGAACCTTAGAGGCCTTTTAGAATGAGGCTTTTACCAGCCACCGGGGAGCATTCTGCATGTGTGCCTTAGGGCCCAAGGCAAGGGAAGACCGTCTGAGCTTAATGTTGTAGCTCTCAATTATTCTTATGCAGCATTTCCTTTTTTAATAGGAAGTGTCAACTCTGGTTAAGTGGGTCCCAGTGCAGTAACTAAGGAACTCCTATAGATGGTGATACTCAGCAGATGTGTCTCCTGAAGGCAGGAGAGCATTTCTGACTTGGGAGACAGTCTGTATGATGAAAATACTTCTGTCGATTTATGAGAGCTTAATTTTAATTAAAATAAAATCAGAGACTCAACCACCATGCCTTATTTGGTAGCAATGACTTAACACTATAGGAGAGAAAAGAATACTTTGGAATTTACCTTGCCACTTAGATTCTATTCTTTTGCAATGCCTGGATACTTAAATCAATTTGAAGAATAAAGATAATAGGCTTTAACATGTAATGGCCTTATAACCAGGTGCCTTTCCTGCCAATTCCTACAAATAGCTAATGTTTCCTTTTTCTGCCCTTCCTTGTTTCTGTAAAAAGCTATTGCTTTGATGGTGGTCTCCCTATTGTATTCAAAAAGGATTTTCATTTTTCAGTGAATAAAGAAGGTGTCATAATTTTCAGAATTGAACACAGGAGAAAAAGCCAGTACAATAAAGAACAACCTTTTCTTCATTTTCTTTTCTTAGCCTAGAGGATATTTTAACTATTTTAGCAACTTGAATGTGAACATTGTAACTACAGGTGACCCCCACTTTTCGAAAGCTCACGATACATGCCACTTTGCTCTTTTGAAAGACCTGCTTTTGCTAAGAAAGAAACCCAAAGAGGATTTTTGCTTTTACAAAAAAAAGTCAAGAAGCACAAACAGTGTTCAGTGCTGGTTTTGTGGTTTTGCGGCAAGCTGTGGGAGCACGGGGGCACCCTGAGCATCCAGAGTGGCCCCGCCACGCGCCTGCCCCCGAAACCATGCTCAGCCTCTCAGCATCGAGCTCCAGAGCTCTGCGCTGTGTCTGAGAGCATCTGGGCTTGGTCTCAGGTTATCTGTGCATCCGTTAGCAAGGTGTGTCCTAAGGTTCAGAAAATCAAAACCTGAGAGGTGATTTTTGGGGTCTGGGAACACTCAAAATATTTTCTACATAAATTAATTAATCACACCATTTAGCTTAGGAGGGTTTCCACAGGAAAGCTCTATTTTCGGATCACAGGGGAGATCTTCACTTCAAAAATATGTTCTTGACATTGGTTGTTTGGTAATATTGTGCTCAACAAAGATTTAGGTGATAGTGCTAAAATGGTTTTTTTCAGGGCTGGAGTACATTCTTCTGAATATTTTGGGTTTCTCTGAGAACAGACACTATCTTTAGCTTCAAAGGGCTAGCTAATTAAAAGCTCATAGTTAACCATTTAAGTATTGAAGATGTCATAATTCCCTATCTGCAAGGAGAATCATGCCTTATATCAATATGTCACCCAGGAAAACGGACTGGCTTGCTGTCTATATATTTTCTTAGAGAAATCACAGGTAACAAAACACACTTGTTAGAAAATAAAATTCATCATTGAAAAGAGTCTGTGGTTTGTTTTACCTAATCAGCGTTAGTGACAAATCTCTCCCTGGTCAGCCCTCGTCGGCTGAGGTCATACTAAGGGAGCCCACGGATGCCCACCCCCATGCCCCGAGCCGGCAGGCAGCGAGAGGGGACGTACAGGGACCTCGGCAGTGTCACCCCCGTCGGCCCTGCGAGGCTTCATCTTGGTGTAGTCCACGGGCAGCTCCCAGCAGTCGTCCTCTCCCAGCTGGAAGCACCGGCTGCCCATGACTGCCTGCTGCTGGGGGGACATGGGCTCCAGGGGCGTCAGGACCGGGCAGCAGCTCTCCCGTGGCCGTGGCTTGTTCATGCTGAGGTCCAGAGTCCCGTTCTCGTCCACCTCCATGTCAGGGTTCTGCTGGACAGAAAGACATGGTAACGACGCAGCCCCACCCCCAGCTGCAGCCCTGCCTTCAGCCAGTGCAGAATCCAAACGCAGATTCCTCCTGCGGTCTCCCGTGCATGGGCTCCCGAGGAGAGCAGAAGCGGTCCTTTGGGACATGTCTGCTGGCCCGTGCCTGGCCGCAACACTGGATGGCAGGTGCATGCGTCTATTCACCTGCTGATGACTATAATCGGTCTATCCATCTGTCTCTTACCTATCCATCTCACATATCTACCGTGTATTTACCACCATCTTTATCTTCTTTTCTCTGCAATACATCTCCTGCTTTTAGAAATAAGCCTCACCAGAAGAAAATCAAACGAGTGCCTAATCTCAACTCTATTCCAGCTCAAATAACGTTTAAGAGATCAGAGATAGATGTGTGTTTATGCTTAACAATCGTCTTTCAGTTTCACTGATGCGGATACTTCGAGAAGGGGAGAGGGGGGAACAGACGAGGCAGAGGCACGGCAGGGTGAAGGAGAAGCAGCCAGAATTCACTTTGCACACGAAATCCTGTGATGAAGAGTGTTTTCTGTTTTAAGGGAGGGGGGTGTGCAATCACAGTTCAGGCAGTGAGTACGGTCTGACTACTCTGTGCTTCAGCAAACGTGCAATTCAGCCTACTGGCTTAAAACAATAAAGCGGTACTGGGTGACTTTTTTGTTGTTGTTGTTTGTTTGTTTGTTTTTAAATGATGCTCTCAAACAGATAAAGAAGTCTTCAGAGCTCGCCTCTCAGGAGGAGGGAGGCAAGGAAGGACACATGGAGGACAAGGCAGGAAATACTGCGAACAGCCCTCCACTTCTGTTCCCGGAGAGTTACAGTTTCTCGAGCAAAAATTTGATCTCAGAGCTGGCATGAAAGTTGCTGCCTCCCCAAATGTCTAGCAGCTCCCTCCTCTGGATGTAACAGCAGAGGGCAGCTGCTGGGGATGGAAGCCCCACGCAGGCTCTTAGCCTGAGACATGACAGAGCATTATTCTGCCTGAGCTCCTCCGGTCAGGGAGCACGCCTGCTTTCAAGCTCTCACACTCATTTAGCCTGCGTCACGTTGGACGTAATTATCTCAGTCTTGGCTTTAATAAAGTGAAGGAAAAATGGGAAGGGGTTGCTTTCTTTTTTTCCCTTGCCACAGAAGCTCTTCCATGCTAGCCTTGGATTTTAGCGGCCCTGACCACCACGAAATTGCATGCCCCTGACATGTCTCTAAAAATCTAGGAACAAAAATATTAATGGAAAAGAAAGCAGGTGCATAGCACACAATGCCTGACCTTTCTCCATTCATACAAATTACAATTACTTAGAACAAGTAATGAGCTTGTTGTGAGGCTGTGAGCTCCTCGTGCCCACGGCCAGGCAGCTCTGGAAATGCAGTCCCTCTGTTTTCTGGCGAGGAGGTGAGGGACCAGGTCTGGCTGCCCACACGCCCCCTGAGCTCACAGGCCATGCGCCCCACCGGCGGCCCTGACCCCCTGGCGGCCCCAGCGGGGCAGCTCCCTCCCGCTCTGACCCGCTGTCCGGCTCCCGCTGAAGCAACGAGTCCATTCACAGAAAAGCGAGGCAGAGGCCTCCACAGACCCGGACGCCGGGTCAGCGCCCCTGAGGTTTCTGGACTAGCGAGAGCTGGCCAGAATGGCGTGACAGTCGGGCGGACATCGGCTTCCTACTTTTTGTTCCCCAACACTGAGCGACCAGCTGGGAGCTGGGGGCCGCCCTGCGCTTTGCTCGACAGCGGGGCCACGCGCCCCCCTCGTGCTTGGGGTTCCGGGCGCCCGCGGCTGTCCGAGCCGCCCTCCGAGGCTCCCCGAGGGCTCCGGCTGTGCTCTGTTTACAGAAGCGACCCTGGATCTGAGGAGCAGGGGCCCCCACGTCTTCTCCCCCAGGCCCGGCAACAGCCCCGGCTACAAGCCCGGCGTCCGGGCGGGACGCTCCCCGCACAGCCGCGCTCGCGGCCCGGCGGCAGGTGCGCCCGGGGGCGCCCGCCGAATGCCCGCGCGGGGGCTCGGTTCTGCGGGCCGTGGGCTCGGGACCACCCCCCGGGCCCGGGCGTACCCGCGCGGCGCACAGGTCCTGCGGCTTGGTGGACAGGTTCTGCGGCATCTCGCGGCAGCGCGTGGACAGGTTGAGGATGGCCGTGGCGGCCATGTGCGCCGCCTCCACGTCGTGCGCGTAGTCGAAGCTGCTCTTGCTGCACGTGCTGCTCGCGCTGCTGCCACCCCCGCAGCTCATGTTGCTGCTGCTGGGCGCGTAGCTGCTGGTGCTGCTGCTGCTGGGGCTGGCGTTCTTGCAGTACCGCTTTGCTGGGGAGACACGGGCACGGCGATGACCCGGGCCCCCGCGCCGCCGCCCCGCGGCCCGCGCCCCGCGCCCACACCGCGCCCGCCCACCAGCCCCAGGACACGCGCGTCCCGGCGGGGAGCGGGCGCGCGCTGGCCGCCCGGCCAGCGGGGTGTTGGAGGGCCCACCCCCAATCTGTCTGAGGGCCATGCCTCATGAGGACTCGGCCGCCTGACTTGGGAACGGACAGGACCGCCAGCCTGCTCGGGGCCCCGGACGGCTCTCCCCATCGTGACTGCGCATCCGCTTGGCTCCGTGGCTCATGGTTAGAGCACTGGCCTCGTGACTGCGCATTTGCTTGGCTCTGTAGCTCAGGGGTTAGAGCCCTGGCCTCGTGACTGCGCAT
>NW_023270274.1:900492-974648 GCF_011800145.1 Mirounga leonina
GGCTCCGTGGCTCAGGGGTTAGAGCACTGGCCTCGTGACTGCGCATCTGCTCAGTGGGCGGCGGGGACCCCACAGACCTCGTCCCTCCGGGGCCTGGCGGCTCCTTCCAGCCAGGAGGGGCCTCAGAGGCCAGCTGGGGGTCACTGCGTGCCAGTCGCGCAGCCTCACAGGCCCCTGTGCTTTTGGGAGGCGTCCCTCCAGCTGGGCATGCACGAGGGAACACCCCCTTCCCCAAGAAGAGCCCTACCCTGTGATTCTACTAAAGAGCCCCGTGGAGGAAGTGGCCTGGTCAGGGACAAGGACTGGCGCACTCCCGTGGGCGTGGCTGAGCCCAGGTAAGCGGGGCACCATGGCCACGTGCTCGTCACACATCGTCCCACAAGCCAACACTTGCAGGGAGCCGGGCTCACGGATGTACGAGTGACCACCTCCATCACCCAGAGCACACAGGTGTTTGGGAGCTAACATTGCTTTCATGGCTGTTGGGAAGCCTCCTCTGGCCCACCGGTGGGAAACACTTGGATGATTTTTAAGGGCCTGTGTAATTGCCAAGGGCAGCAAAGTCATAGGGTGTCCACCTGCGGGCAGACAGGTCTCCCCTGGAGTCCTGCCCAGGAAGGGAGTAGGCAGAGTGAACCCAGGGGTGAAGGACCCCCCCCACATCTCCCTCACAGTGTCCTAGACTCCACCAGCGAGTCCCACTTGCACGACCCCCATGCAACTTCGAACATCCTTTCCAAAGCAAGCTTAGCCACCTCTCCCTGTGTGTCCAACACTGTTGCCAGGGGTCTGTAACCCAAGTACCCCCTTAGGAGGACATGCACAATGCTTTCCTCCCATAGGGAAGGGGCCAGCAAAGCAGAACTGAGCAACTGACCTCACATGACCACCACGGTCGGTCATCGTGAGCCACGCCAAGAAACTGCCCAAAGCACCGTATTCACATACAAGTGAACAAATAACCAAGCTTTCATCACTGGTAACTTTCAACTTTGGACCCAAGACTTGCATTTTGCCACCCAGCTGCACAGTGATGCTGGTACCAGGCCTCACTACAGCCCCCACCAAAAGTCACTGAGCCGCTGCACAAGCAGATGACCATTGGAAGCAGGTCCCCTTGTGTGGACCAGAGGGCTAACCGCACACAGACCCCCCAGCATGAGGAGTCTGTGTGGGCCGGGTCCCTCTCCGCGAGGACGAACCAGCACACCTATTGGTCTGTCTGGGACGTGACCTTTCCTTCCTCGTTCTTCTGTGAGTGCTCCTATCTGAGCAGCAGAGGGCCCAGCGTGGATGGCAGCAGTCTGGGGTCTGAGCACAGAGACGTCCCGTGGGGCCGAGGCAGCGATGCAAGGGGACCAGACCTGGGGAGGTGACCCCTCGGGACCTGCACCGCGGGCTCAGGGAGCCACACTGAGCACCTTGTGGCACTCTCCACATGGACAGAAGTCTGTGGGTTCACACCATTTACAATTTTGATACAAAAATAGGAATACAGAAATTGTGAGAGAAATGCAATAGTACTTATGTGAGGGTTCTTTTCCCTAGTGAGGGCTAGCCGCTGGCTCAAGAAAGAAATGGAATGCACATAAATAACAAAAATGGCCGTTTCGTTTTGGAATAAGCAAATTTCAATTTCTAAAAGAGAGTCAGCAGGACATGGCAGCAAACGTTCGGTAGAGTGCATCTACTTCCCCAGATGTTTGAGTCCTGAATGGCACCAAGTTGGTAGGACTGGGCAGAATGCTAGCAGGTGAGCGACCTGGGGGTGACTGGTTGACGAGCCTGATTCAGGGGCAGCACGTGGGACACGCATCCACATCCCCTGTGCCTTTTCACGGAATGCAAGCACTCCTTTGTTTTGTTCAAAATGCAAGTAAGAGTGTAGGTCCTCATAATTATCGCCAGTTTGTAAAACGTTCACAGAGCCAGCATCAGTGGCCAGTGACCACGACAAAACGCACTTCCCCTTCCGATCGGGCGGCAGACAGAATTGGATACTGTCCTTCTGGGTGCTGGCCTGTCCCTGGCCGAGACGGAGGTCATGCCTCTCTGAGAGAGTACCACCACCCCGTGTGGCTGCAGTGGTGGCCCTCATACCACATGGTAAACCCCTCCTCAAAGATTTTATCCCCTTTTGCAGGACAGAGAAAGACTCCATGGGATTTCTACTGGCTAAATATGACAAATTAAAAAAAATGAAAACAACCACGTTCCAACCAGAGCCTTCGCACGCTGCCCTACTTGTGAGAGTCTCCTGAAATGTGTGTGTCTCCTTCTAGGAATGTCCGCCTTCTTATGTATTAACATAAGGGAATAAATCAACATGTCCTTACAGCCCAGACTTCCATGAAAACCAGACAGACAGAGCACAGTGCAGAGGTACGCATCCTGAGGGCTCACCCCGCGGGGGACCTGGGTGGGTTTGGACGGCCTCACACCCTCACTCACCAACCCTCATGGTGCCCACACAGGTCTGTGCTGTGGTGCGTGCTACCTGGGAAAAGGAGCTTTCTTGTGAGAATGCAGCTAGGTAGGGTCTGCACACCGTGTGCTCACGTGACCTAAAGCATCAAATCCCCGTCTGGACTCTTCACTTCCCACTCACTCATTCAGACAGATAGTGTTTGCACGGCCAGCGTCAGCACTGCAGTTTGAATCTGAGGACGGGAGCTTACGGTCCAGTGGGAAGATAAGCTGTTTACCCATGAGACTGCCCAGGGTGAGACCCAGAGCTGCATGTGGGCCGAGAACAGGTGTCTGGTTCTGCACGAGCGCCATCGTGAAGGAAGTTAGGAGGAAGCCTGCTGAGTGCAGGCCAGCCTAGGTGAGACAGGATCCAGTGCTGAGAGGCTCTGGGATCAGCTGGATGGCGGGGCAGCCACCGGCAGGTGTGGGCAGGAGGGTGGGCGTTCCAGGGAGAGCCGGCGAGGGGCGGGGATGAGGAGGCCAGAGGCGCGGCTCCAGAGGATGCACCCTGGACGGCCACTGAGCAGTTCTGGGAGCCGTTGCCGGCAGGCCTGGACAGGGGCCAGGGCAGAAGATGGGAGGTTGAGCACATTGGGTGGTACTGAGTTTGAGGAGCAAAGAGGACGTTCAAAGCCGATTACAAAGTGTTTAGCTTGGAGAATTTGGAAGTTGGGAATGACAGAGAGGGCGGCTCACGAGGGGAGCCCATGGGAGCTCTGGGAATGTACGGGTTTAGACAAAGCTTGGGGTGGTGATAAATTGCCCAGAGACGCAAGTGGAGATGTCTTAGCCTGGGTTTGGCAGCTGTTTCTGCAAAGGACTGGACAATAGTCTAGGTTTTTATGGCACAACCGCTGGGCTTTGCCGTTGTGCGAAACAAGTCACCGACCAAATGGATGAGGGTGGTGGGGCCCCATATGGCTTTACCTATGAACACTGAAATTTGACTTCACATAATTTTTACATGTCACAAACTCTTCTTTTTTTCTACCCAACAATTTAAGCATATCAGAGCCATTCTTAGCTCACTGTAACAAACAGGCTGGGGAGATGCCAACCTGGTGCTCATGGGAGAAGGCAGGGCCAACATACACGTTTGGGAACCCCTGTCCTTTCCCACCTTCCCTCCTTCACTACTCCCACATGTGGACTTCCATGCCCTGTGGGAGAGTGCCTCAAGCTCCTCAGCATGGTGGGTGATGCAAAGCCATCTCCTCACCTGCCCCACAGGGCCCGTCCCAGCTCTCAGGCACCTTGTCCGGCCATGGGTCTTTCATCTTTGCATAATTTCTACTCAAGCTCATGATCAAATGCAAGATTTGCCATTTTGTTAAAGTTCCTGCTAATTCCTCCAGAATGGACTCCTTGCTTCACTTTCTGCATGAGTATGTATTTCACTGTCTTCCATTTGTTCCCTAGCTCTTCCTTAAAACTTGTCATCCAGAAGGAAAGAAGAGGTAGATAGATGATACATGATAGAGTGGATGGACAGGAGGATGGATGGATGGATGGATGAACAGATAGATGGGTCAGTGGATGAATGGATGGATGGATAGAGGGATGGATGGGTGGATGGGTGGATGGATGGATAGATGAATGGATGGATGGATAGATGGATAGATGGATGGGTGGATGGATTGATGGGTGGATGGGTGGATGGATGGATAGATGAACGGGTGGACAGATGGGTGGATGGATGGATAGATGGATGGGTTGGATGGGTTGATGGATGGATTGATGGGTGGATGGGTGGATGGATGGATGGATGGATGGGTAGATGGGTAGGCTGGTGAGTGGAAGGATGGATAGATGAATGGATGGATGGATAGATGGACAGATGGATGGGTGGACAGGTGGATGGATGGATGGATGGATGGATGGATGGATGGATAGATGAATGGGTGGATGGGTGGATGGATAGATGAATGAGTGGATGGATGGATAGATAGATGGATGGGTGGATGTGTGGACTGGTGAGTGGATGGGTAGATGGATGGATTGATGGACGGCTGGATGGGTAGACAGGTGGATAGATGGATGGATGGATGGATAGATAAACAGACAGACAGAAAGACAGCAACTAGCCAGTGTCTGGAAGGATGAAGGCACTTAAATCAATGTGTGTTGAGTGTTTTTGAAAACAGGTGGTAGGATCTAAGGTGTGATATCCAAAGACTGGGGTGAAAGGTCCTACTTTTATATCCTGTTGGACATTTCCATGGCCCTGCCCCTTGCTCCCAAGCATTATGCTTCCCCCCCACACCCCCACAATAGGCTCATTTCACAGTTATTCTTTAGGAGCAATGACTCAATTCTCTGTACCTGCAGCAAGCCTTGGGGAGGACATTCTTGTAGGGTAACCACAGACCACAATTGCTCTGTGATGTCTACTGCCTGGTGCCTGGGATCAGGGACAGCTCTCAGCTTACATCCTATCAAGAAAACTGACCTGGCCACTCTCATCCTTAATGGGCATTTTCTTTGATGTTTTCAAAGTCTGTTAGATGAATCTAGTGTGAGAGAAATGGAGTCACTGAGGTTCTTCTCAGTAAATTATGGTAAAAGTTTGCCTTTCCTTCCGTTTTTTTATTTGTTTGTTTTGTTTCTTAAAGACCTAATATTGAAGTTTTTGTTCTGTATTCTTGTTTCCTTGTGAGCCAGCTGAAGAGCTTGGCTCAGCCGAGGTTTCTGACAACAGGTATGTTCAGGGTGGGTGGGAATGAATGCCAGTAATTACAAGCTTGTCCGGCTCTTTAGAGCTGTCAGCTGATCCTCACAACAGCTCTGTGAGGTCCAAAGGATGGGCACTATTACCACCTCTCTGTTCTGGGGGCAAGTAACACCCAGAAAGATTAATCTGCCAAATATCACACAGCTCCTAAATGGAAGAGCTGAGAATAGACCCAAGTAGGTTTGACTTCGAATCCACTAATAGGTGTTGCAAGCATGAAAATGTGCTCTACTGGTCATGACCTCACCCAAAGTCCAACTATAATGACGAGGTCAAGGAAATCAAGGAGGAACTCCTCCCTAGATCACTGCGAGATATTGCTAAGTTGGAAATTGTATAAACGGAATTCTTAATTATGTGAATTCAATTTTTTGATCCTTCATTTGCAATCAAATGGATCAAAAGGATAAAATTATAACAAAATGGAAATTGGTGAATTATGATTAAATAAAACAAAAATAATTATTTTCTGTTATACCCTAAGCCACTCTCTTTTCCACTTACATTTTTGTTTCTCTATATTATGAATTGATACACGCAAGGATAATCAATATGTGATACGTCAAAGAAATACTAAATTTCACTCACTATACATATTAATTGTTATTAAGGCAAAGAATGACTAACATAGCTTAGAAACATGTGCAGCAACTCACATTGAATTGTAAAGAGGTTTTGGAACTCCCCAAACATTCAGTTTAAATGAATATTTTTGTGTGCTATGATTTTAATTAACTATGTTTTTCAGAGAGGAGCTAAAAGAACTTTAAAAGCCCATCTCCTCTCCTCTGCTACAGAACAACAAGATAAGACTTATAAATCATCAGAACTTCTACAACCCACATCCCAGTCGGGAAAATTTGCCAACTCAGTCCACATATCCTAGAATTTGAAGCAGAAATGCAGTTAGATAAATACGTGACATCAGAGAAATGCAGTCACCCCGCTCTCGTTCAATGACTTACCATGTTAACACAGGGAAGCAATGGGAGCTACCTCGAATTGCTGGCAGAGGGCTCAGAACCCACGAGGGCAAGTAAGCTACCCCCTTCCTGAGAGGCAGGTGGTGTTTTATTTGTTCTACCTGCTCTTTGTTTTTATTGGATGCATGGTAGCTAGGTCACCACAGGAGGCCTTGCCTGGCCCCACTCTCCATGGGGAAACAGGCCAGGGCCGGCACCTGCTGGAAGGAGGCCCGGTGACACCAGCAGAAGTTGTCTGCTCTTGGGTGCACCTTCGAGTCACTGGTAAATGAGATAATGTCACCGTACAGGCAGCATCCCTGGGGAGGCCAATTTAGTTGGTCCAGGGTGCAGCCTGGGCATTAGAATGCTTAACATCTCCCCAGAGGACTCTAATGTGCACCCAAGGTTGAGAGCTCTGAGGGAACACAGAGTTTCTCCAATGGCCAAGAACTCTGGGAGCTACCTCTGGCACCCCCAGGTTGCTCTGTGTTGGAACCATCCACGAAAGGAAGTTTATGAAGATAAGGACCTGCCTCAGCCACAGCAGGAAGCCCATGAGCCAATGGCTCTGGGTCTCCACATTCTGAAAGTGGCCAGAATGTGCTGCTTTGGAAGCATCGAGGGAAGGGCATCTTTCTCCGTCCTGCAAGCTTCCGCTCACCCACACCTGGGAGCACACAGGGGAGCCCAGCCTGTGGGTGTGCTTTCTTTGGTACCCATCAAGGGACCCCATGCTCGACCAGTTTGTAGGAAACGGATATACACAACAACAACATTATCAACGGCAAGCGTGACGCTCACTTAAAGAGTGTGCACCTCCTACCATCATATCCTTTGGGGGATATATCCCTGGTTTGCACCTTGGGAGCTATGGCCCGCTTGCCATAAGTATGGCTGTCGTAAGTGTTGTACTCAAACGAGGTCTTGGAATATTTCTCCAGCTCTTTGGCCAGGTTGGAGCGAGGCGTGGTCGTGGGGACGTTGTTTCTGTAGCCGTAGTGAGGGATCTCGAGCTGCTTTACAAAGCACATTGGCCTGTAAGCAAACAAGAAATAATCGACAGCTTGCTTTCCCGCAGCTGCAGGTAAGACATGGTTCATGTCAGCATTAGGGCATGTCGCTCAAATCCACCTTCCTGAGCAAAGACCGTGTGTGCTGGAATTGCATAGCCCCACATAAGCCGCCTGCCTCACTGCCAGCATGCGCAAGAAGCACACAAATAAGACATTTAACTTTCCCCCGTATTTCCTGTTCTGTTTGGGGCCCTGGCTGGCTGGACTCGGGAGGTGTGAGGACAGGAAGGACCCCGCGTCCTGGCATTCCTTTCTCAGGGGCTTCAGACAGGAAGAGTTAACAACAAAGGAGGTGAGCTAGTAAGACGTTTTCCTTAAAAAAAAAGAGAAGAAATAAAGAAAAACTCTTAGGGACATGGGTTGACCCAAAACGAGATAAAAATGTACATGGCTGGACATGAAAATGGAAAACAGATAGCAGCCGGTCCGTCCAGTATTTTTACGGGTGGTCATCCAGCAGTCCAGACTCCGGAGGAAAGTATTTAAATGGAGGAACACTCAGTTATTACACACTCATCAATATTCTACCTGGTTTTGCGTGTCTATGTGTGTGTGCACCTATTTCCATATCTGATGGGTGGGATTTTTAAACTGTTTGGGGAAATGGCTTTAGACTTACAGACAAGTGGTGTGGAGGGGTTCCCTTTGCTCTACATTCAGCTTCCCTCAGGCTAATAGCTTTATCAAATCACCAACACATTTATTTTGATTTCATTTATTCAGCCTATTCTTGTCAAATTAACGAAATACTGTGGTGATTCGTTGAATGCCTGTCATGTGAGGCATTTTACCAGGTAATCTGTGGCGGTGCATACAGGAATAGACCCTCGCCTTGCCTTCAAAGAGCACGCAGAATGTGACATTATTTTAAGAGTCCAGCTGCGAAGTAAGCTGTACAGATGGGTAAACGGTCCAGGCAAAGATCCAGGGAAGAAACTACAGACGTCAAAGGTGAGAGGCAGGAGTGCTAACGGCATCTCTGGGGACTCGTGGGAGCTGGTGACCTGCGGCCAGATGGGGGACCTGCTCCACCCAGTGGGCAAGGCCCAAGGCTTTGGGCCGGGGAAGGTGCGATCCCCAAGCCTTCAGAAGATTAGGACCAGCTCAGAAGGAGCGGGGCTTGGAGCAGAGGTGTCAGTGACCAGGTGGCCCTTGGTGAGGGACAGACGCTGTGCTGGAGGCCCACCACCCGCGGCCAGGACTGGAAAATTGGAACAGGGTTGGAAACCCTTACATCTTCCTGTTGCACAATCTGCTTGAAGACTTTTCAACTCTTAGTTAAATGAGCGTGGATTTATTTATTTATTTCTAAAGATTTTTTTTAAATTTTTATTTATTTGAGAGGGAGAGAGAGAGAGCGAGCAAGCACAAGCAGGGGGATCAGTAGGTAGAAGGAGAGGGAGAAGCAGGCTTCCCGCTGAGCTGGGAGCCAGACCCGGGGCTCCATCTCAGGACCCTGGGATCACCAACTGAGCCCCCCAGATGCCCCATGAGTGTGGATTTCAATTATCTTCTCTTTGCTCCCTTCCTGTCTCCTTCCTTGCCCACCGGGTGAGTGTGCCCCACGTGGAGACACCATGGGGAATGCCCACAGGGAGACCGGGTCCTCCAGGCCTTGCCCACACTTGGGATGCTGGGGCCTGAGGTGCGCCCCGGGAGCTGGGGAGCACGGGAGCACCCCAGAGACGAGGCTGTGGTTGGTGTGGGTGCTTCCCTTCGGGCCCTGTCCCACCCACCTTGCCATGCCCAGCCAGAGGCACATAAAGAATATTGTTTGTAGATGCATATCAGCCCACACTCGTGTGTTCCATTGTCATTTGCTGTGGTTTTCCATGGCTTTGGTCTGTGGTTTTGGCCACAAAACCACAGAAACAAGGTCAAAGGCTGTTGCTTCAGGCTCTACATCGGCGTGGAGGCTCGTGTCTGAACGGGGTGGTGTTTGCAGTCTGCAGCCCCCAGGGAAGCATCTCCCGAGTGATGCCTACTCAGCCCAACGGGAGGGTCCCCAGGATGGGGGCTCAGGGCTCTTTCTAGCTCTGGGGTCTGGCTAGAGGTGACAAACGTGGACAGAAGCCCTAAGCCTCGGTTGCTCTCTACCTGTTCTCAGTTCTCTTGGCTGACAGCCATTCCTTCTCAGATGGACGGAGCCCCAGGGGAGGGCTCCCACCTGCCACTAACTAACCTTATCTTCTGGGAGGTGGGGGCCGCAGGCTCACGGGGGCATGTTAGACCGCTAGCACCCCCACACAGAAAAATCTCCGAGAACATACACCAACATTTATTGAGGGTTTATCTCTAAATAGTAGGGTTATAAGTGGTTTTTATTTTCCTGGTTTTGCCTCATTTTCCATAAAGATTTTAACTTTTCGGGGCACCTGCGTGGCTCAGTTGGTTAAGCGTCTGCCTTTGGCTCAGGTCATGATCCCGGGGTCCTCGGATCGAGCTCCCTGCTCAGCGGGGAGTCTGCTTCCCCCTCTCCCACTCCCCCTGCTTGAGCTCTCTCTCTGTCAAATAAATAAATGAAGTCTTTAAAAAAAAAGATTTTAAGTTTTCCATTGAGGGACAAAAGGGTGCATAGTGACTCTGGTAAAATCCCTTCAGAAAACTAAACTAATGCACAACAAAACCAAGCAGGTGTTCATGCCACTTAAATGGTGCTTTTTCCCAAGTGATTTATCCTAAAGAAATAACGTAATGGAAGCAAAGCTGTGTGCACGTGTGCGTGTTTGTACTCGCTGCTCCCTCCATAACCGTGGAATGTGGACCCCACCTCCGAGCGACGACCTGCTTCCTGCATCGGGGCGCCCCCCCCACCCCCGAAGGTGGGCAGCCGTGCGACCTGCAGGACAACCCTGTGAAGACCCGGGAGTGTGTCTGCCATCGTCTCCTCCAGCGATGGTTTGAAGGGGGCAAGGGGAAGTGAGAATTGATAGACGGGATCTGGGACAGGGGGTTTCTCCCTCCACCCCTCCCAGAATCCTCCCTGTCTAAACTGAAACCTGGCCTGGACCAGGTGATCTCTGAGGTCTTTCCATGACAGTGACCGAATGGGTTCAAGTTCGTCACTCAGCCGCCCTGCACCCAGCTCCTCCGTGCCCCCTCGGGGTGTCTGGGGACAGAGGAGCCGGCCCCTCGGCGGGCTCCCCCATGGAGAAAAGCTCCGTACGTCCTGCGAGGCGGTGCCACGCTGCAGGCTGGTAATATGCCCTGTCCTCCAAATTAAGATAAAATTACTTTGGGCATCTCATTAAGGTGGGAGCTTCCCTCTTTCATCTAACAGTCACAGAATCACAAAATAACATCCAGGCCAGAAAGAAAACCAGAAACACATCATCTACTCTCATTTGAAGACTTACAGCGGGCGGGCAGAGTCCCAGAGTGGCCAGGTGGCCCCCTGCCCTCACACAGACCCCGCGGGCGAGGGGTGGGCCTGGGGCTTGGCTCTTACAACTGCACCAGTGACCACCGGCGTTCCTGCCCGCCTCCCCCGGGGCCCCCGGCGCCCGGGCGTGCTGGGTCTCATGACATGACATGCTCGGCATTTGGTACCTTAGCACTCGGTCTGAGGCCTGGTTGGACTTGGACACATCACAGCTCTGGTGTTTCTCCTGCGCCTTTGCCAATTTCTCTGCTGCAGCAATAGGGCATCCAGAGAGGCTGCAAGGACAGAAAGCGGATTTAATCGTCTCCACCAGCAGCTCCTCGGCACACGTCGCCCCCTCCCCGCCTCTCCCTTGGTCGGCACCAGAAGACCCAGAGCAGCTTCCCACACCTGCTGTGGGCTTTCCCGAGGGGACGGCTAGGAGAGGGAGAAATAATCGTGGCTGTCGTGTGCATGATGTCCTGCGGTCTCCAGTGGATGACGCTGAGGACCGTCCGCGCGTAAAGCACACTCAACCCTCTCCAGCAACTGTGAGCCGAACTCTGGGTCATTCAAGAGGACACGAGCGAGTTGAAACTGTAGACACAGATTCCACTCGAGGATGTTTCTGCAGGTGAGGATGGAGCCGCCTGGGTGGGATGAGCTTCTAAAAAGCCCAGGAACGGCAGCTCTCCGACTGGTGTCAGAAGATGACTGTGGGAGCGCCACTGACCGTAGGGCTTGGGCTTCCCACCGACCAGCTCGTCCACGTCCTCCCCGGGAGGGGCGTGGAACTGGGAAGAAAGCAGAATGGTCTCTAGGGCCGCTCTGAAGTGTTTTTTTGGAGCTAAATATTTACGGGAGAGGCAGCAGACTGCTTCTCTGGTGCTTGCGTTTATTCTTCATGAGATCACGGGGTCTGCTCCTCGTGGGTCTGCACGGATAGCTACACACAGGTACGGATGCGTGCCCCCCATGTGCATCATGTCTCACAAACACACCATTGCCGAGGACTGACGAGGGAGCTGGTGCTGTGAACACCACACTGAACGCGCTCAGCATCAGCCTTTTGCCAACCTACCGATCATTCCCTTCTTCTGCAGACTAAGCCCAGGACAATCTCTGAGGGCCACGGGGTTGTGATTTGTTTCATTATGAATTTAACACAAGTAACCAAATTTACCAGACGGAATAAATTAAGATGAAACTCATAATAGTTTCCTTCATTTAGCCATAATTTCACATGAGCTTCTGAGGCTGAAAGAATAGGCTGTAAGATACATTTTAACAGATCACTCCGGCTATTGATAAAGAAGTATTTGATATGATCTGAGTATTATGAGCAGCTTTGTGAAAGTCAGAACAGGAAAGGAAAGAGAACTGGAATTTGTCCATAGCAAAAGTGTGATTCCAAGCATGTCTGTTTACCTGGCTCACGGTCATGCTAAACGCTCCCCAACTAGAACTTTTGGGCAGCTGCTAGTATTTTGGTGATGTCCACGCTGATGACTGGGGTCTCGGCAGAGATTCAGGGGCAACCTAGTTAGGTCACAGGCCATCCAGTCTTCGTGCGTTGTAACCCTTCCCTGTACGATGCGCACAGCTTCTCCCCACCCCTGGACGGGAACTGAACGTTCCCTGCAGATGGCTGGGATCCATCTTAAGTATTACACCAAGGAGGGCACCTTCTGGGGGACTCGGGATGAGTGGGTGGGACAAGTAAAAAATCCACTCTGCAAAAAGGGGTCTCAGCATTTGCCTTCCCCATGCACGATACGCTGCCAGAGAGCGGCCTGTCCCCCGGGGCAGGAAGGGGAGGTGTGCAGGGGCGCACTCCCTCCGGAGGAGGTACGGGTGTGGCTGTCAGGGGACCTCCATCCCCGCACCGGCATGGGGCACAGGAGCGCTTTGCTTACCTTCTGTGCGAGTTCCTGTTGCTATTTACATGCCCTCGCCCTGTGCAGCCCGGAGTGGGACACTTGAGAACATTCTCATGCATGGCAAGAACTTGACAAGGAGAGGCAGAGAAGACAGCCCAGCATTAAAACATAGAAATGGTCCGAATACAAGAATATGCAATCATTTTAACAAAGGCTGGGTTAGTTTATGATGGACAGTCCTACACACATTCGTGATGGACATGGTCAGGAAACACATGTAGGAAGGAGAAGGTTGTCTCAACCTTAGTGTCATTGGCATGCAAAGCAGGGTGCATGGGGGGCGCTGCGGAGGTCGGGAACGTGGCAGCCGACTTGCTCCAGACGGGGCAGGGAAGCAGGGCCCCCCTACATCTCCCACACATCAGCCCGAATATCGTTTAGCCATGTAACAGCACGTAGATTGGTAATTTTTAAAACATGCTTGTGCTCTGGAAACACAGAGTATGATGAGGGCACAGTGGTCGTGGGTGAATAGAGACCCCCAAACCTAATCTGTAAATAGAATGAATTAAATAATGACTTTTCGTCTGGGAATCAAATATTGTATTATTCTGCCAGTGGGATGAGCTAGAATAGTAAGTATTATGCTGTGTACCCTGTGAAGTCAGCATGGGGACCCCGTGGGGTGGGGTGCCACAATGGGAATAGGCAAGGCGAGCAGCCTGTTGCTGGGGGACAGCGTTTGAGTTTACATGGGGCGGTGACAGGCCTGGACAGTTTGCATGTCTTCTCCTGCCTGGTCCTCAGTGAGCCCTGCTGCTCTGGGGGAGCTGGGTGCTAGTGGGAAGCCATGAGGACTGACCCCAGCCCTGGCCCCCACATGACTGCACTGCGGCAGCAAGACCTGGGGCGCTTTCCCTGCCAGCGAGGTTTACCTCACAGCAGGACCATGAGAAACAAAGTCTGCCCAACTGGTTATGAATCCTCTACGATTTTCCTCCTTCTCTAGAACAGTCTCTCTCTTCCCTGAAGTCTACATGCTATTCCCATCGGGAGCCGTCCTCCCTCCTGACCAGGTCCTTACAGAGCGGCTACATTCTGGCTTCATCTTTAGTTCCGTGGCTCCCGTGTCTTCCTGATATATGGTCCATGCTCAGTAAGCACCGGTGGAACGAGGGTGAGCCAGCCTTTGGCTCACTGTGTGTTGGGGGGCTGGCTGGAGGGGTGTCAGGAGGCCTCCCTCCCGGGGACCCGGCCCCGGGCCCTGCCTGCTCGCTCCCCGTCTCCCACGTGAGGCTTCATTCTGCACTCCCACCTGGCCTCCACTCTCCCCTCCAGGGTCTGGATTCACCTACGTCATTCTTGCTTCGGACGATTTTCCCATCTTCCTGTTGCGGCATCGCATAAACCCTTCCCACGACACGGCCTCCCTCTCAAATCAATATGTCTTTCCTTTCCGTTGATGCTATGCTTTTCGAAACAAAGTCTTCCCTGGAGACGGCAGACCTTTGGTGCCCAAGCGTGGCACGGATCCCAAGCAGATGGCCACGGTCCGTCCCGTGAGTGTAGATGCACTCCTTCCCAGCCAGGTCGGTGGGGGCCGGGCTGAGCCCGCCCTGCCCCCATCTCTCAGCCCCACATGGTCCTCAAACCTCTGCTGCATCTGCGGCTCCTGTGCGTCCCAACCTCCCTCTCTCTCTCTGAGCTGTCAGTGGCCTCTGCTGTCCGTCCCCCCAGACTTCCTCCTCAGGCCTCCCCGCATGGGCCAGACCTTTCCAGGACAGCTCTGCCCCCTCTTCCTCGGCTTCGCATTCTACACACTCCCATTTTCGGCTCCCGTTCCCGCTCGCTTTATGCCTCCTCTCCTTGGTTTCTGCTGCAGTGCCGAGAAAGCAGGTCCCGGGAGCCCCCTCTGCTGAGGAGCCCGCGGCAGTCCCCGCCAGCCTGGAGCCACCGGGCCCTCCTGCGCTCCCTTAGTGCGGCCTGCTTCTCCCGCGCTACATCCATCAGCGGAGTCCCTCCTTTCGGCTGCCGGGCGGAATTCTCCGCGTCACCTCCTGCCCCTCCCTCTCTCCTCCTTCATGCCCGCCTGTGTCTGGAGCGCGTCTTGAACTCCTCCCAGACTTTCCACCCCTGGCCACTGCCTCCGACACACCTGGTGTCCTGTGTGGACGACCACGACAGCCCCTGGACAAGCCGCGGACCCCTCCTCTCCCTCAGGGCCAGCTCACTGCCACCCCAGGGAAGCCTGCGGGTCCCGTGGGCAGCCTGATGTCTCAGGTGTGAGTCACCGGCCGGGGAGCCCCTCCCACTGCGGTCACCTTCTGTCTTGAGCGCATGGCCCCCTCTCAGCTGTGCTGGGAGCTCTCGGGGGGCCGGAACCACATCCTGTCCCGTGGTGCATCCTCGGTTTCTAGTGCAGCGAGCTACCAACTGACTACTCGACCACCTCCAACTGGACAGAAAGGATGACTGGGGGAGGCTGGCCCAGAAAAAAATGGAAAAAAATCTAAAGCCCCCTGAGGATTCTAATTTTTTCTCTTTTTAAATTCTTACGTACTGGGACACATGGGTGGCTCAGATGGTTAAGCATCTGCCTTCAGCTCAGGTCACGATCCCAGGGTCCTGGGACCGAGCCCCACATCGGGCTCTGTGCTCAGCAGGGAGCCTGCTTCTCCCTCTCCCTCTGCCTGCCTGTCTGCCTACTTGTGATCTCTCTCTGTCAAATAAATAAATAAAATCTTTAAAAAAAAAAATTCTTACGTACTATAAAGAACTACATGTAAGTATTTAGAAACGGCTTTCTGTAGGTGCTCTGGAAGTTGGTCTCAAGACTGGTGTTGAGTGGACCTCCCACCTCTTCTGGGCGAAGGTGAGCCCAGGTGCGGGCTGACCCCCGGTCTGCGGGAGCACAGCCCCTGTTTCTACTACATGTAGACTTTTCCTGTGAAAATAAGGAGTTGGGAGAATTCCTCAGCCAGGGAAAGGAACGGATTTTCTATTCGGGAGGCGAAAACGTGTGCCTTCTAGAGAAACTGCATCAGGAAGCTCTCCCTAAGAGGTCAGTGCCGGTCCTCACGCCTCAGGGCACAGAGCGGCCGTGGCGCGCCCAGGGTCTCGGCCTGTGCCGACCGAGACGGGAGCAGCAAGCCGGGCCCAGGGCAAAGGGACAGGCTCGGGATTCGGGCAGATGGGGCCGAGATCTGGGCTCCGCTCTCCGCTCGGGCAAGCCGGTACCTGCCCACAGTGGTTGGCAGACGTGGAGCGTCTTCAGTTTGCCAGGCACCGAGCTAAACCCAGGGAGGAGGGGGTGAGGCCTTCTGCTCCCCGCTTTCCTTGTGGGGGAACCGGGGCCGGGGGTGCCCCGCTGGGCCCGCTGGGGAGTGAGGGAGGCTGTGCAGGCCGGTGAAGGCGGAGCGGCCGGCGCTCAGATGCGGAAGCTGTTGCGTTCGGACCATGCTGGCTCCCGCTCATGTAACACACGGACACGGCCATGCACTCAGATGCGTTCCCCTCCGTACTCTGCACGCCTGTTCACACGGCAGTTACCAGAAACACGGGTTTCTTATCTTCAGTAGCCATTCGAAAACCTGGCGGCACGACAGCTTCTAAAAATACTTCATCTGAAAATGTTCAGCTAAACCTGTTTCGAAGCCTCAGCTACCGCAAGGAACCTCTCTTTTTCTGACAGATTTGCGCCTCAAGAACTCCAAAGTTAGCCATTTTGGTGGGACAACCCTCCGAAACTCCTCTCAACAATCACCTGGTCATCCTGACCATCTCAGCCAAGCTATTCCTTTTTGCCTACTAGAAATTGTGTCTCAGTTCACGAGGAAAATCCTCGACATACCTTAGGCTCAAAATCAAGACCTTAGACTCATCTTGTCATTTCTGAAAATGTGCCTTTTCCCCTGAGCAATCAATACTAATTGTATCTAAATAGCTGGCAAACTTTATGTGCTGAGAAAAAGATAAATAAAAGACGTGTACGTCATTTCATTTTCAAAATAAATGTGGTTGTGTTCATAATAAATCATATATTCTCAGAACCTAACCAAAGGAATGCTTTTGATCTAGACCCACCCGATTTAAACTAAGGTTTGTTTGTGTGGAAATGTTGGGACAGCCGTGACATGAAGCAGACTTTGCAAGCGAAATGGGATCAAATACAACTACAGGTAGCAGCTCATCCATACAGAAGTCTAGATCACTGGGCAAGAGGAGGCTCAAGGACCTTTCTCTCGGGGATTCATGGGAGTTCAGCTCTGCAGGGGCGGGTAGAGACCCTCTGAGGTCTCTTGTATGATTTGTGAGAGATGAGGGGACGAGTGACTTGCCCGAGGTCCCCAACAGGTCAGAAATGAAAGCGGGAACGGAGCCCCAGCCTGTCCGCTGCAGGAAGCAGCGCTGGGGGGTGGGCTGCCGTCCCAGGCCATCGGGCGGGAGTGGCGTGGGCAGCCCGAGCAGGCTGCTCAGGACGAGGAGGGGCGGGGAGATGAGGTTCAAGGTTGGGTTGCACTGACGTGGAATGACAGAGGCACGTGGCTGACACAGACAGGGCCGTGGGCGTGCGGGCCCCCACGGGCATTGGCAGAACACGGACTTACTTTCCGGAGGGACCCTATCTTTGTGCGGGCATCCGGACAGACTGCGGTGATGTGGATAAAGCCCGGTTACGTGGCCGGTTCCATCACACCCCGGGGTGGGACACTTGCTCTCTTTCTTTTCTGCTCTCGAGGGATCTAAAAGCGACAACAGGTGTCAAGAGAATGAATTTTTTACCCATCCAAGACAAAGGTGATTAATTAACAACCTGAAGAGACCTTGATAAATAAAGAAAAAAAGCAGGTGTCAGGGGACAGGCTGTGACATAGACTTGCGTAGGTACTTCTTTGGTTTTGGGTAACTTTTTGACCTTAAACATCGTAATCATGAATCATAAAATATTTTACTTTCTTTGCTGGTAGGAGAAAAAAAAAGACTCTCCCTGCCTTAGCTCATGATTAATTATTTTCCCGTGTGTTACATGATAAGCTGTGTTGCTCAAAGAAATCAACGTAAATAATGATGAGACAGTGACCTTCTCAGAGAGCCAGACCACTCGACGATCTTCAACATTCACTCTGTGAAATTCAACCAGGGAGCATGATGCTGTTCGAACCCCCTGCCATTCGACAGTTTCTGTCCCATTGGGTGCTCGAATCGTTTACACTCTTAGGTGCAAAATTTTACTGCTGTTGGAGGTTGTCATCTTGCGACACTGCTCCACAGCCCACCGATTCAGAGATTTTCTGAAAATAAGCTGAACTCTTAGAAGGCACTGTAAGCAAATGACCAGAATGGTGAAAATCCCACCCGACAGGGGAGATGGGCAATTAAAAAAAAAAAAAAGTTTCAGAAGCTGCTGGAGCAACCGTTTGTCTCGATTTCTTCATCTGTACTTGGAAGCAGAGGAAGGATCTTACGATGCTGTGCATGCATACACAAAATCAAGAGGTAATGGTTTTATACACCCCGGTTGGCTCTCTGCAACCCCAGTCGAGGAAGGAGCAGAGCAGACCTTTGGTCAACACCTGAATGCCAAATGCCAGAAATGCAATGCTATTGTTGGTAAAATTATTTCTATATCCAGAACTGACCACAGTTCATCAGTGTGCAGAAAATAGCCCCAGAAGATATTTCTAAGATAAAGCTCAGACTGAGTAGTAATGAAAGTGGGCAAAAAATTATTTTTGAGTCAGTTTTTGAAAACCAGTTGCACTCATCATCAACAGACAGTGACTACGCTGGTTTGGTCCAGGGAGGGTGAGGTTAACGTTTCCTTAGGGGTGTAACACTCTCCTATCGATGTCTCATTACCCAGGCCAATCGTGACAGTGAGAAAATATATGTTTGGTTCAAGTTTTTTGAACTCTTATGGACTTTCTTCTTAAATCTTGCCTGTGAGCTTGAAATAGACAAAGGGCTCACAGGAATAGATAAGCAATTTTATGTTTATATAAAAAAACTCACCCCCCTTTCTTTTTTTTTTTAGCTAGGATTTTATTCTAGGTAATTCATCTTTCAGGTCCTGGGTCTGTGAATTAGTGCCCTGCTTGAGGCGCATACCCTGGATACAGCTGTAAGAGTCTCCAAAGACAACCTGATATTCTGTTGTTGCAGCTTTCATTTCTAAATATCTTACTGGGGCTTCTCTTACACATGCAATCAAAAAGCCTAGCATTTTATTGCCTTTTGGGTAGTTTCATGATAATATTAGTATGATTTAATTAATGTAAATATAAAATAGTAAGTAACAGTTTCACAGGAAAATATTCATTATTGAAGATTATAAGCTAAATGTAAATAGCGTTTAAAAGGTAAAAAACAAAACAAAACCCTAAATCGTAACTATTAATCATCATTAAGTGACTCTTCTTCATTAGTACACTTACAAATTTCCTAACAAGTTATATTATATCACAGATTTCCAAAGGGTTCTGAAGTTAAGTGCAGATCTGTATAGAAACAAGTGGCTCAAACAATTTCAGTTCTGGAGGACACAAGGGTATAATCTCCTCTCGATGCCGCTTGCCTCCGCCATCCCCTCCCCTTGCATGCTGGGTTCCGGAAATCCCAATTCATCTTGAAGGTAAACATTCAAGCAAACAGAAAGCAACCAAGCAAGCAAACAGACCAGTAATTCAACTGAAAACCCTGCAAGAATGTCTAGAAAAAAAACTGTGCACTGAATTTAGCTTGCTCCCCTCCCTTCCAAGTGGATGTTTGAGAAGAAAGATAGAGGAGTTTCCTGATGGACGTCTTTTGTCTTAGCTCAAGATTTTGGAAAGGTTACTCATTTATAATTTAAATCATTTTGAGGAGATCATGTACAAATGAGAATTGGTACAATAAAATAACAACGAAGCTCGAAATGAAGATTATTGGTATGCTATGAGGTTGTAGGAATTGTCCATTGGCCGTGTTGGTGAAAAGTCACAGGATGTATTTTTTTTTTTTTTTTAAATAAGGATGGCATTTGTCTCCTTGGCCCACTCTGGTGTCCCTGCTTGGTTTTATTTAATTGGTTCTGAACAAACCTACGGATATCCTGAGAAGAACCTGGGAATGAGCTGGAGCACGCATATGAAATGGAGGAGCTTTGCTCAGAGGAAGAAATCTACAGAGACTCGTAGAGGCAGGAGTCAATGCTTCCTGACTCATTTGGAAGGTCCACACCTCAGCCCTCCCCCCATTTCAGGGAAAAGCGCATCTCAGGTTTTGCTGTTCGTTTCTACCCCTGCCCCATTTACTGAAGGGAAGCAAGCGGTTTGAATTCCATTCCTTGCAAGAAACAAAATAAAACCAAATAGCAATAACAAAGCAAAATGAGTAGGAATCTACAGAAAGCTGCTGGGCGTAAGGGAAGCACGGAAGGCAAGAAGCCAGGGCGGCATGGCGTCTGCGATGCCAAGCGAGCCCACACGCTCCCCAAGGCCCTTGCTGCATTCCCCGATGCCCGCTCCACCGTGAAACCTGCCCTACGGACCTCTAACACGGAAGCCCAACGTGGATTTGTCCAACTGAGCCACCCGTGAGAAAGGACACTATTTCTTCCTAAAAATGTTTGTTCCTATAGGATTCTCAACTATCCAGCTAAAGCGTTCTGCCAGATTGCACGACAGTTATGAGCATCCATGCTGTTTCATCATCTCCACTGCACCCAAAGCAAGCCTGATGCTCCGCTGGGCTAGACCCTGTCGCCTTTAGGAAACGACCCCTTCCTCTATGCCGCTCCTCCCAGGGGTCTCCCTTCACCTCCCGTCCGAAACGGCGGTCAGCGCTCAGGCCCCTGCAGATCGAGACCCCGACGGGCCTCTGGCTGAGGTTTGTCTCTGCTGGGCTTGGTTATAGCAAGTGCACACATTGAGAGGAGACTACACACCTCGGTCGTAACAGAAGAAACAGGTTCTCTGATTGTTCGAGGTTTCCATAGCAACTGATTTTCAAACCAAATTCCTGAACCTCATCATCAGATCCACAGTGAGGAAACTCAAGTCTTTATAAGGAATAGAAAACAATGTAAGACAGAAGATCTTTTTTGGTACTAATATGGGAGGATTTAAGGAATTACTAATTTCATTTTTGAAACTCCTTCTGATGTAGTTCTTGTAACCGAGCTAACCACAGCCTCAAGTTTCCACACGGGGTTAAATCATAACCAGCTCGTATCACAAGTGGACACGGTTCTTATTGCAAACATGGGGCCAGTCATTCACTCAGTGTATGTTCATACACTTCGTAGATGTACTGACCATATATGTGTATGTTGAAATACAAACACAGATGCAAATATGGGCCCCTGCGTTTCATAAATGAGAATCTGCTAGAAGTCTCATGTTGGATGGTTCTGAGTATTTTAACATAAAGTAGGCGCCATAACTGTTTCCAAAATGGAATGGAATCAGTGAGTAGGAATGAATATAGTAAAGAAATTACTATTGATCTCAGCTTAGGACACACCATGGCTTGCATAGCAAATGGCTCCCATTACTTACTATCTTAGGATAATTAATGTGCAGTCATTGCCCTTGTCTTATGTTATCGGTCATTCTGTTACTGTTCAATTTCTATCAGGGATGTTTTCTGTGGGGGGGGTTTCATCAATAACTGTCATTTGGTGATAATTTTATAAATCATGATGCCACCTACCCAATCTAATACATAAAATATGTGTTTCATCCCTGATTGGCTAATTTTTGTGCAAGCCCTTGCCCTTCCACACGGACTGTGGTTCATCTGTAAGAACACAGGCTCATTCTAGTGTTTTCTATCACATGACATGTTTGCGCACTAGCCCTATCTTTCCAAGGCAAGCGTCTCCTGCTGAGATATCATGTTTCTCATCTGCTCTGATCATAGGACATTGAGATGCTTTGTGCCTTTCCCAGACAAATACTTTATTGGCTCTCCAGAAACACAGACTGTGATTCTATAACCAGCTCTAAGAGATTTGCATTAGTGACTTAGTGTGATGCCCACGTCATGTGTAGACTATCATCGGCATCGTTCACCCTAGCTCCTGTCCTCATGGGGCAACTTACGTTAGGTAGAAATATTACCTTTACCATAGTATGGCTTTTTGACATGGCTGTCACTGGACTTAGGCTTCCTCTCCTCCCCGGGAAGCTGTCTTGGTGACTGCTCCTCGTACGACCGCACATTGTCCCGCCTTCCGGCCTCCATCGCCATCTTGTCCCTCATGGCCTTCGCTCTCTCTGTTTCCAGAGCAATGGCTTTCTCCAGGAGGGTCAGGTTTCCCTTGGTCATGTCAAACACCTCCTCAGACCTGTCTGAGTTCACGGAGGTGGCGTCGTCGTCTCGTTCGTGATACCCGTCCTCCTTTGCACAGCTGGAGAAAGTTCTAGACCTGGGGCTCAGCTGCTCCTCGAGCCGCATCAGGTTCATCATGTCGGAGTAGTTCCTGTCCGGCGTCCTCCCCGCGAAGTCGTCCTCTTGCCGGGCGTGCTGACGGATGTTCATGTTCTGCGGCTGGGTCCTGTCCTGCGGGTTCGTCTCACTCAGTTTCCGGGCCAGATCGAAGCACTGATTCCTCAGGCACTCCAGGCTGCTCAGACACACCTCCTCGTCGCTCTCCTCCACCATCTTGTCCATGAGCCCGTTGTTCATGGGCTTCCCCAGCATCACGTAGTTCATGTTCCTGCCGTCCTGCTGCGACAGAGAGTCTGCGTACGCTCTGTCGTTGAGGTTCTCCGAGAGCACCACCCCGTGTCCTTGGGCCAGCAGCTTCAGGGAGTCCACCGTCTCTCTCACGACGTCGCTGTCCAGGTCCAGGCTCAGCTCGCTCTTCCGGCCCAGGGTCTCGTTCCGGTCGCTGCCGTCCTCCAGGCTGGTGGAGGTGTTGCTGTTCATCTCCGACTCCGTCCTGGCCCGGTAGGCCGCGTCCTCGGCTATCTTGCCGAGGTTCAACAAGGACTTGGCCACCAGCTCATCGTAATTGTCATACTCCTCGTTGTTGTTGTCGTCCTTCTCCGCGTCTTGCATTATTCGAGTATTGTGACAGCTCATTTGATGGTCTTCTGCAAAGAAGATAAAAAAAAAAGGGACAAAAAAGAAAAGAAAAGGAAAAAATGGCTAGAACTTGAAGTTTAGTTGCAACAGCATGGAAAGCAAGTCAATTGCACGTCAAACCCTGCTCACCATGTACTAGAGACTTAGGTCCCGCGTGCGAATCGGCAGACAGTGTGGCACAAAGGGGCGCAGAGGGCACTAAAACTGGGAGGCCACAGGAAGCACTTGCTAGAAACTATTGATTTCCTTAATTATTCTTAAAACAAACCAGTATATGTGGGAAATGTAATTTTAAAATATTAATTTTTCGTTCTAAATTTTACGCGTGGCTTTTATTTTTTCATTGGCTTTATTGATTTGCAGCCCAAGCAGATGCGTGATAATTACACTCATCATATTACCAGGCTTTCTAAGAGTTCATGAACTTTACTCGATACCAACTCTTAAACAGATGTTCGCAGAAATTGCTTTTAAATTGTGTGCTTTCGCAGGGATGCTCAGGCACCGCAGTGGAAGGCCTCGGGCTCATGCAGTGACGCCATCACCTACCCTGGGTGTTCAGCATCAGAAGCACATGTTTGGACCAGATTAAGCTACTTGGAATGTTCTACCTTACAGGCAATTTATTATGATGCACAGTGAAGCAACAGGAAAGCGTAGTAAAAGTTTAGAAACTAAAGCTAATTAACGGTGGTTCCTGCATGCATTTACAGGTTGGAGAGAGAGGGAGAGAAGACGGTGTGGTGACCCAATGCCAGTAAAGTGCAGGCCTGGGGCCAGTGGTGCACCTGCGGGCCGTTCGCTGCTGCGGTTAATGGGACCACGGCACCCCGGCATTCGCCCGCCTCCCAGCCTCAGGAAGATGTTGGTGGGCTGGTAGAAATACTGTATGAATGAGTATTATGTCCAATCACAAAAAAGGATTTAGGACAACTTGCTGAAGCAACACCATGCTAAAAATTACACAAAGCCCCTATGTTTGGCCCGAAGTGTATCCTGTTTAAGGCTCAGGAAATACGTGGGAGGTGCGTCTCTCTCCGCTGTGCTGAAAGATTGCTGGTGTGGATTTTGCAAATGCAGGTACTATCGGGGGGGCTCCGAGAGCCCCCTCCCCCAGCCCTTAGACTGGGTTTAGTTAACCTCATGCCACTGTCACATCCGCCTTCGTTTCTGCGATTAAAACACCGAAGAAGAATTGCTCTGGTTTATCAATGCACTGAAGAAATGAGGTGTATTGATTAGCACCAAGTACCTGTTCGCTAACAGCTGAGTCGGGGTGTCCCCGGGGCCTCCGTGATGGATTTCACGCTGTTCCCTCAGAAGAGGCGTTGGCTGGTGAATGAGGTTTGGGCACCAACACATCATAACAATTTTGGCTGGCCCACATAGCGAAGCAACACGTTTTTTAAAATCTAACACATCTTTCTAAGTATCGGCAAGTCAAGCTTGCCGTATGTTAGTCATAGAGCTTCGCTAGTTGTATGAAACAAATATTGTCTCTTTTCTGGATAATTCCTATACATCCTTTTCTTTAGTATAAAGATACATGTATTCCCCAAGAGCAGTAAGAGGAAAGAAACCCGACCGAGTGAGCACAGTCAGAAACACGCAGGAAGTATGAGTGGGAGGCAGACTGTGCCCTTGGCCGAGGGGTCGAGGTTGCAAGAGTTGAGGGCAATTCTGTTCTACTGAATTCTTGAAAATATAAAAGTTATATTCTCCTCTCAGTTTACACACTTTGACTTTTATGCTCATGGGCTGTGACTAGAGGAGCAGTCCCGGGGGGCCGGCCAGCCCCCGCTGCACCCTGACGGTGACTCTGAGGCCAGCGCCCCTGTGCCTGCAAGGACCCAGCCACGACATGAATCTATACATACGCTTGAAAACACGGAAGTACGAGCAACAGCTGGGGGCGTTTTCCAAGATGCGTCAAAGAAGAGACCCCATCAGGGGACATGTATTATTTTTATGACTTTCTCTTAACTTCCTCTTGAGAAACACGTCTTATCATCCTGGAGAGCTCGGGAAGGAGGAGATGGATGGAGGCGTGAACAGGAAACGGAACGCCCATGTCACCTCCTGGCTCCTTCTAAAACCGTGAGAGAGGCGGAACGCGGCAGTGATCCCCCGTGCGTGAAGCTCTTCACCTCCCTACCACATTTTAGTTTTAGATAATTTTGGTTAATTCTCCACATTCTAAATCCTAGGGTTATCTTCAGTTCATTTGTCCCAAACGGGACGGGTTTTCTCTGTGTTTCTGAGCTTGTAAGAGCCCCCACGCCCTCTCCGCGCCACCCAGCGAAGGAGCATGCCTCGCCTTTCTGGTCACTGGGCACTTGTCCCTCTCTCACTCCATTCCTGAGCCACCCACGCGCATGGAGGTGAGCAGCCGTGGTGCACCAGCCGCAGGCTCGCTGCCACGCACAAGGAGGCTGGGAAGCCGCGGGGGAGCCGGGAGGGCAGCCTCCGACGGGCCTCCCAGGTTTGGGCAGTGACAGCGGGCTCAGCAAGAGCCGATTTTACTCACTGCTGTTGAAGGCACATCAGAGCGAAGATGGACGTGGAATGTAAGAACTCGAGCTGGTCCAGCTCCCTCCTCTGCCGCTCACTACGTGGGCGGAGCTGCAGGCACCGGAGGCCCGGCCCCTCTTGGAGACCACGTACCGGGATCGCGAGGATGTGCCAGGTAAAGACCCTGCATGGGAAAGCACTCTGCACGCACGCTGGCTGGGCTTCTCGTGGAGGCAGCGCCCACCGAGTGGTGCCAGGGGACAGGAGCCCGTCGGGGGACAGGCGGGGAACCATGTCAGCACCTGGCTACACAGCCTACTGCAAGATGTGGCTCCTCTCCAGGTCCCCGTGCTCAGCGCCGCCTGTGGCCCTGTGGCTGCCCCGGTAAAGCTGGGAATGGCGGGTAGGATGGTGCCAGTGGCCAGAGCTCCTTGCAGGTTATTGGAACTTCTCAAGTCACTGGCCTTTAACTATTTGAAAACCTATGTGAAATAAAGTCAGCTCTTCATGATGTGGGCTGATGGAGGCCCTAAACAGCCACCCTGCACCAGCCTCCTCCAGGGTTCAGAATCAGGTACGGTGAGCACCTAGAATTCTATGTTTGGTTGTGGGTTTTCAGGCAATTTACCCTCCTGCTTCTGTTGTGCTGAGGCTTGTAATGCAACGGGTCACATGTGGAAGTGGGCATGAAGCATGGGCCGGACTTCTCTGTGCTGGTCCGGGGCTAACCCTGCGGACAGTCCGCAGACGGAATATGCGAGAACTTCAGGACTCAGCAGGACCCGTTCTTCACATGACCAACGTTCTACCGGGGAGAATGTGTACGTGATGAAAAAGCGTAGGTTCACATGCTAAGGAAAAGACCGCACTTAGAAAGAGTTTGGGGAGGAGACCGAAGAACCTCAGTTTTCTTTCCGCGGTTTTCTGTTGTCAGTCTGCCCCCTGCAAAGTGGGGGTAACAGACACCAGATGGAGCACTGGCCGGTCGGCGCCGGCCCCGATGTCTAGCCCTGCAGGGGAGGCATGGGCCCAGCAGGCAGAGGCCGCGCAGTGGACTGGCCCACGTGCCCTTTTGGTGTCTCCATGAACTTTCTGAAATGTTGTGGGTGTGAATTTTACCTCCCTTGAGTCAGACTGTTTTAAACAATTTATCCTCAACAGTTACCATTAGGAAACCAAAAAAATATCATAAACAAAAATCATGTAGGGTTTCTTCTCCACCTTCATGACTACAATTTGATGTGCATAGAACTCGGGGGATTACGACGTTATAATTAGCAGCACTAGCTTTTTTAGTATGTTGTCTCTAAAAAATATGTCTGAGACACGAGTCTGAGATCTTTCAATATCTAGTCCTGATTGTGTTACTATTGTTCTTCTAGCCTTTCAAGTAAGCCATGGGCAAGCAAATACACAACCGATCTAAAAAAAACGGCGGAGCCCAGGGAGTCCCGCCACCCCGAGCCAGGGCTGGGAGCACCTCCCTCAGCGGCGGACGGCACCCAGGGGGTCCCGCAGCAGGAGGCGGGCGGAGCGGGGGGCTGTCCGGGATTCCGTGCAGCTCTGTGTCCATGGGGGCAGCAGCTGGGTGGTGCGGTTCTCTCGCCCAGACCGGAGGCTCCTTCTAGACTCTTCCCAGCCAGACCTTTGTTCTTCGTAGCATATGGTTCCCGTCTTCTTCGTAGGTTTGGGATGATCTGAGGATTTCGTTTTGACACCAGCCACTGAAGCTGGTGTGGATTGTCAGCTTGCTGAGCTGGTCAACTCCTGGGGCCTGACCAGTGGAGATTTGGTCCATTCAGATGTGCAGAGGAGCTTAGGAAATGAGGAGAATCCCGGACTGACTTCAAGAGACCACTGGTTTCATAACGCCATGTTCCTGGAAAGCTGAGGGAATCGAGCAGATGGGAAGGTGGGAAGGAAGCAGACACCCTGGGGTGAGGCTGTGCAGGCGGCTGGGGAGGAGCACAGGGCGGACGGAGGCCACCTCTCCACTCTGCTGACAGTGACCTTCTCCTTCCACATGACCCCTGCAGCCAGCCCACTTCCTGAGCCCAGGCAGAGGATGTGAGCCCCCTCCCCTCTGCCTTCATCCTCCTCCAACACCCCAGATGTGCTCTGGGGCAGATGGAGTGTCTTTCCTTCTGAGGTAGAAGAGAAGGGTCCCACCTGCCCAGGTGCTGGTCAGTCCAACAGCCTCTTACCCCGGAGATGAGCACCAGGGCCCCAGGACCCTCCCCGAGGTCTCCCTGCCTGTCTTGACAAACAGGGGCTGAACCCCAGGGCCTCTCAGCCACTGAAGCCCCTTGTTGAGCAGGAATGGAAGGAGAGTCGCTGATCTGAGAGGGGGAGGGCTGCCATGCACGTGTGGCCAGAAGACCCCACCTCGTCACATTCCTTAATTGGGGTCCACTCGGTAATGTTGTTTGTGTTATTTTCAGTTTTAGGGGAACTTTCAGTTGAGGTCTGCCCATACCCACTGTCTCAGCAGTGGCTTCTGGGTTACCGGAGGCTAAAATGATCCAAGCAGAGATGGGCGCTCACAACCTTTGGCAGCATGAGCATGGAAAGAAGCCTGCTTCTTCCAAAGCCCAGAGGCCGTCCCCAGTGTCCTTCTCTTAGGGTCACAGAATGTTAGTGCACGAAAGAGTCATGGGTACGATTGCATCGAGGCTTTCCCATTGGAAGAGATGTGGGTCCAGAGAGTCGAGGCAGCCTGTTCGTGCCCCTGTGCCCTGGGAGGGAGGTGATTCCTGCATCTGTGGTCACCCTCGGCTTCCCACACCCCTCACGTGGTAACCCCACTCTCCAGAACTTGCGGATATTCTGGGGATTCAAAAACGGGCTAATCTGAAAGATCAGCCATCTGGGAGAGACGAAGATCCGAGTGAGGAAGGCCTGTCTCTGCTTCCAGGAGGAGAGGTGACTCTAGGCCCCCATGTTTCTGTGTGGGTAGGTGAGTCGGCTGGTGAAGGCTTGGTGGAAACCACCCGGCAGGACGGCACCCCGACTCACAAGGAGCCCCCAGCTCCCGGACTTGAAGGAGTGCTCGGAAGGGAGCCAGAACTGCGCTGGGGGGCGGGGGACACTGACTTCACTGATCAACGGCAGGTCTTTCCTAAATTCACATCTAATGGGAGGTCTGACTCCTGAGTGTTCTCCACTCATTAGCACAAATTGCGAGAGCGTAGGGCTGTCTCAGGGCAGAGCAGCGGGGCCTGGCTCACCAGGAAAGGGCCCCTCTACTCTTCCGTACTGAATTTGTCTCTCATTTTGCCCAACAGATGCAGACATGGTCTGATTCTACTTTGACTCGTTTTTTCCTTTCTCCACTCCACTGTGCGGAACCAGCAGGGCCTGGCGAAGGCGAGTTTGGGCCGAGACTGGAAGGAGAGGAGGTGGGTCGCGGACACGCCCCCAGGAGGAGGGGCAGGCAGCCTGCCCACCGCTGGGGAGACCCAGGAAAGACGTTGTTAACATTCTGTAATTTTATTAGTTGAAACTAACGTCATACTTCCTAAGTCTGACTGAGTTGTGTGCGGATAACCCCGTGTGGCCGGGGCTCCCGTGTTCCAGCAGAGGGTCAGCACGAGGAAATGTAGGTGCTGAGCTCTGACTCTGATTTCCACAGCACATGCACAAGCACACCTCATTTCGAGGACACTGCCCTCTTTACAGGCTGGGGGCCCGCGGACACCCCACGTCCAGCACGTCTGTTGACGCCAGTGTTCCCACAGCATCTGCTCACTTCCTGTCTCTGCATCTCCTTTGGTGATTCTCGCAATTTTCAACCTTTTTCATCATTATCGTATTTGTTATGATTTGTGATCAGTGATTAGAACTCCCTGAAAGCACAGACAATGGCTGGCGTGTTTTAGCAGCCAAGTATTCGTCTTCATGCACGTGTGTACATGGTGTAGACGTGATGTTATTGCACACTTACCGGACCACGGTAAACACGTGTAAACATGACCTGTACCTGCATCCGGAAACCGGACGAGTCGTTGGGTCTGCTTCGTCTCCCTGGCCTGGGACGGGGCCCACAGTGTCTCGGAGGTGTGTCTCTGTATGTAGATGTGTGTAATTTATACACATATGTACGCAACACACAGCTTACACAAACCATCTCCCAGCTGACCGCTGTGCACGTGTGGACCGGCTCTCGTGATCTCTCGTGTCCCGCGCCGTTTCGAGGGCCCTGCACCCTGGTTTTGGAGTGTGATCAGTGCGCTGGTCCTGAGCACGACGCCTGAGAAGTGTGCATGGTTTGTCCACCTGACCTGTGGGGGCCAGAGCTAGACTTGTTTTTTTTCAGGAGCAAACCTCCAGTACGTGGAACAGGGCCTGGTATGTGGACAGGGCTCCCAGAACGTTTGTAGCTCCAGTGAACTCAGTGAGGGAAAGCAGAGCTGGTGGGCAGACACCTCTCCCGAGGATCACGTGGAGGGGAGGTCTCAGGACTGGCGCCGGACCCCTCAACCTGTCTGCTGCGTGGCTCGGCCCCTCGTCTGGCTCGTCAGAAAACTCAGAAGTTCTGCGTCCCACTTGAGGTCTTGCATTAGGTCTTCGGGTCGGACGGTGAAGCCGCCCCACATGTGGAGAGGCAAGAGGGGTGAGGAAGTAGGCAGGAAGGCACTTGTTAAAAATCTTTACAAACTGTCTGAGGACGATCTCCGTCTTACTGATTTTAAATGCTCTCCATTGTATAAGTGAAACCATCCTTAAAGAATTCCCAGTAAGCCAAGGGAGATAAACTGATGGAAAAATAGGAGTTTTCACAAGGGACCCAAGTTACATAATAACTTGTAGAAATTGTGAGTTATGTTCCTTTCTTTTTTAAAAATATTTTTTCTTGCCATGAGAACTTTTTTTTTTTAAGATTTTATTTATTATTAGAGAGAGAGAGCACAAGCAGGGGGAGCGGCAGAGAGAGAAGCAGACTCCCCGCCAAGCAGGGAGCCTGATGTGGGACTGGATCCCAGGACCCTGAGATCATGACCTGAGCCGAAGACGCTTCACCGACTGAGCCACCCAGGCGCCCCAGTTCTGTTCTTTTCGACAGTGTTTGTTCATGAGGATCTGAGCCAGTGGAATATGCACGAACGAAGCTTTGAGGACCTTCTACTTGATGATATTTCTGGTCTCTGGCTTATCTAAATTTCGACTTAAAAATAAGATAGTCATATCCCCCCACCCAGAGAAGGAGCTATAGGAAGTCAGTAGCTCTCAGACTGAGACGGACTGACCCATATTAACCACCCTCTCTCCCACTCCCTCTCCCTCTCTGTCCTCTGTCTCTCTCTGTCTCTGTCTCTCTCTCTACCACACACACACACTCGCAGCTCACCGAGTTTCCAAATTTTACAGAATGGACTGGACACAAAGGTACTGCTCCAACCGGCATGTTTGGTTGGGAGGGAGCTTGAGATGACTCAGAGTCCCTGTTCTTCATTCCTACTCAACCATGGCTAATGCCCCTTGAATGGAAATAGTCTGATCTGTTTCTAAAAGCCCTTCGAAGACGAAAACAGCACAACAACTTTCGAGGGACCTAAGTTCAACAATCTTTGGGATCTGGAAATTTTGGTCTTTGAGTCCAAATCTTTAAATGCGTGACTTCTAATTCTGCCCTTTGTAAAGAACTGTGATGTATTCTTTTTGCCGACACACTGCTCTTTCGTACTATGTAATGCATTTCTTTTGGCAGGAGGTGCTGCCTGCTTAGTTTCTGTGTCTTCATGGGACATTTCATTTTGTTGAAGCGGACTCTCTCGTGCTCTGAGTCCCTCGTGTCAGTGAGGCCTCGATGTGGGCAGTATGCCGGCCACACGCAGCCGGGACCTCGGGCTCGGGATTGTGGACAAGCTTGAGTAGATGCGCGGTGAGGGCAGAGCCATGCAAAGAGCATCCCTAACACCAGACGCTGCTGGGAGCTCTGAACTGCATCCCTCTGTCCATCCTGCACCTTCTTTCAGCTTCCAGACAAGACAGCAAGCTGGACGAAGGGCTGGTGCTCGCCTCCTAAGCTTCGGCAGGCAAACTGAGGGCCAGTGAGGGCAGTGAACCCCCGAGGATACAGAGTACCCCCAGTTCAGAAAACACGCCTCATGCCTGGGCTTTACTCTACATTGAATAGCTGGCATTTGGAATAAAAATTACATTAAGAAGAGAAAACACTAATGATGTACTGTATGGTGACTAACATAACATAAGAAAATTAAATTAAATTAAAAAAAAAGAAAACATATAAGCTGGTAATTTCTTCCAGTGGACCTTAAAACAAACTGAACAAAAACATATTAAATCTATTCTCTTGTATCCTTTATTTCTCATTATTATGTAAAGAAAGGTTTTTCTCCAGCACTCCATGCATCTTGCTCGCATCTTAACCGTACATGATGTTACATCCTCAGCAAGTTTTCTGGTTTGGATTTAAGGGTCTGAAAATTCATGAAATATAAGCTATAATTACATCTTATACTCATGCAAGATTAGTTTGCGTGAAGAAAGTTTAATTTTTATCACAAACTTCTACCTAGAAATGTCTAGCTCTGTGTTTGCTCATTTCCAAGTGATCGAGCTGTACCCTCCAATATATCTGCACGCTAAGCCTCCTAAAATAATGCTTCCATGGATGTAGGGAAAGATTAACTTTTAAGATGATAAAAAATCATCCTATTCCTTCTCCCAACTGTGTCCACAGCCGTTCTCCAGTTGAAACCTTGCATACCAAACACATCATCTTTGTTTCTATGTTGGTCTCAGAACGCATTGCTGTTTCTGCTGACCATGGCAGAAAGCTGGTTCGCTAATGGTGATTTTCAGAGTCTGCATTTCAACTGCTTCCTCATCAGGGACAGTTCCCTGAGAACGACGTAAGAGGGTAATTGGCTAATCAGTATGGGGACAGCATCCTGAAGGGAGTCGGGGGCACTCGGAGGCCACAATGCAGACCCCTCACCACCTTCCTTCTGCCTTTGTCTTAGAGAAGTTCAAGCCCCTCTATTGCAGGTTGTCCCGATGCTTTAGCCACGTGGGTCCTACCGCATCATCCTGTTTGACAGAAAAACCATCCTGCAGGCGTTGCAGTTAAAAAAACATGTTTCTTTGAGAAGGAATTGATACAGGGTGGGTTTTGTCTTGAATTCCCTTCCACGAAAGTGGAGTTACGGCAGCGAGTGGCCTGCTAGCTGATCCAGGGGTCGCGTGAGGCTGCCGAGAAGCGTCCAGAGTCAGAACGTGAAGGCGCAGCGTGACGATAGGACAGAAGGCGGAGAGGAGCTGAGTGCACGCCGTGGGCAGCCGTGTGCCTCAGGGTGATTCTGTCTCTGCTCCTCAGGCTTCGCCTCGCCTGCGGTGACCGAATCGTTCATCCGGAAGGTTCTCACCGCCATTATTCACATTCCCCCCGTAGACCAGCCAGTTCCTCCCTCGCCGTGAGCTCCCGAGACGCCACCACACATGCAGCTGTGGGGACCCTGTCGCGCTCAGGACAGGAAGCATCTGCCGTTTTTCTAATCCGACCGAATGGTCAAGGGACTTGTCCCTCAGAGCCGAATTATCCAAAGTGCTCCAGGATTCAACAAAGCAGCACAGAAAGGACTTTGCACTTTTAGAAACGTATCTCAGAAGGAGGATATGTTAGGAAACGGTTCTGTGTTGAAGATGGCTGTGAACATGAGCATCTTCTCTAGTCTGGAAAGCACATCACTGTGTTCGTCCTCACGGAATTGTCTTTCCCGTCAGTGGACAGACCTGCACGTGCTCATAAGGACACACGTTTACACACACAGACAACGATGGTACAGATAGGTGTGCATACCGTTTAAAGTTGTATTCTTTTTAGTGGGGTGAACTATGAAATTAAACCATAACTTACGAGGCATTAAGTGACCATGTTATCTAAATTTCTCAAATTGTAAGAATCCAAAAAATATTTACCACAGGATGTACAAAATCTGCTGTTAGAAAAGTCTATGATCCCTGAATATGACTTTCTTACCTTTAATATAACAAGGGAACTTTCATTTAATAAATGCAGACTAGGCCATGCCAATGTATTTTGAAAATATAATCCTCCATGCAAAAGACCAGGCCAACTGGACAAAATATAATTTTGATGAATTAAATTTGAATTTAATGTAATCTGAAATGAATTACTCAGATATTCTTCCCTGTTGTTCAAACAAGCAGAAAGTGATAAAAAGAACACGAGCAGAGTTTGACCACATAACCACCACTTACTGAAAATCATCGAATCTTTCTGGGCCTGACCTTTTAGTGAGCACAACAGTGAAATGGTTTCTACCTATCTCACACAAGCACTGAAGATCCAGCATAATCCCGAACCTTAATATACACGCTAGATGTGTACATTGTTGGCAATATTTTGTTCATAGGTAACTACGATGCCGGAGGATCCTTGGAATTAAAATAACTATCTAATTTCCAGGTTACAAATAATGGTCCTTCTATAATCTGGGGGCCCCGTTGTAATAATCTGGGGGTTTATCTAAAACAAAACCGCCTGGACCGCACAGTCCAATTCATGTTAGAGCATACGCCGCACCAGATAAAACAGTGACCCCATCCCACGAGCAGAAATGGACCATGCATCTGCTCGTAAGGCTGATGTTGTGTGGCCCTTTCACGATGCCTGCTTCCTCATGTTAGACGGTGGCCCGCTGCTTGTGGACGTGCATGTGTGTGAGCCAGACTCTTGGCATTGTCTGGAATGCTCTCCTCTGCCTGGTTCACGCTTGCGTTACTTCTCTCTTAACTGAAGTCACTGTCTCTGCCTCTATTTGCTAAGATAAAGGCACAATCCACCTTGGAGGGAACCCGCTGACAGCTCGGGATATGATGGCCACTGAGAGCAGAAACCAAGGAACATGAAAGATTGACTCAAGAGGGTGACCCAGAGCTCCGGCCACCAGACAAAAGAGGGACAGCCCCTGCTTCTCACAAGCGTATGATTTCTGCCAAATCGACTCAAGCCGTGGGCAGAGGCACGCAGTATGGGATGCCCTGGACTCACTCTGCGTTTCTCACCCTAAAGATGTTATCAATGCCGGCACTCAACCTTTGTTGGCGGTGACTTTGGCACTGAATTTACCAGGGAGGTAAAATAGAACGTATTTGGTAAGTGAGGACATGGAAACAGGAGATTGTCAGGTATATGGGTGCTTGATCAGCAAATCACTTGGCCCATGGGGGTCTTGGACCACGTGATCATGGGGGCCCTCCAACAGACTTCTCTGTATTACAGCAAATCTTGGTGAAGCAATCTCTAGATAAGAGGAACCTAAAGTGATTTCTTCTTAGGAAAGATACTTTTGCTTGACTCAGAAATCGAGCCAGCCTTTGGTGCTTCCCTGCAGAGAACTAGCAATAACCAGAACCACAGTGGAATGTTGTCCACGTGGGTCATCACTGTTTGATCCGGGTGACTCCTCAGGACCTAGGATTCACACGGGAGCCCCTCTGAAAGGGGGTAGATTGTTACACTTCGCTGCCAAGGATACTCAGTCAATCGGATGCATTAGTCTTAGAAGGTGCTTAGCTGGGGAGCTGGATGCTGAATATGAATTCTGAATCCAGGAACCTGACAAATGATTATTTATCCTCTTAATGGGCACTTGCCTTCCAACTATGTCCTTGTATGCTTCAGATTCTCACTCAGTGTTTGCTGGTCACCGTGTAGTTGGGTCCTACAGATAGACACTCAGGGCCTGCATCATCCTAATGTAGCCATTCACTTCATGGTTCTATCATACATCCACTTATGCTCATTTACTTGAATGTTTCTAGAAAAATGTCGTTAGTTTTGATCTTCTATCTCACTTTTAAAAACAATTATGTTCTAAGCATTCAAGTTAGAATAATAATTAAAAAAAAACCCTGTCTCAATGTCCACAATAGCCAAACTATGGAAAGAGCAGATATGTCCTTCAACAGACAAATGGATAAAGAAGATGTGGTCCATATACACAATGGAATATTACTCAGCCATCAGAAAGGATGAATATTTACCATTTGTATCGACCTGGATGGAACTCGAGGGTATTATGCTGAGTGAAATAAGTCAAACAGAGAAAGACAATTGTCATATGGTTTCACTCATATGTGAAATATAAGAAACAGCACAGAGGATCATAGGGGAAGGGAGGGGAAAATAAAATAAGATGAAAACAGAGAGGGAGACAAAGCATAAGAGGCTCTGGACTCCGAGAAACAAACTGAGGGTTGCTGGAGGGAAAGTTGGGGGGATGGGGTCACTGGGTGATGGTGTAAAGGAGGGCACGTGATGTAATGAGCACTGGGTGTTATATGCAACTAATGAATTATTGAACACTGAATCTGAAGCTAATGATGTACTGTATGTTGGCTAATTGAACTGAAGTAAAAAGAAAAGAGACAAACCATATCTGGTTGCATTCTAAAGCTATTTCATTAAGTCTCTGCTTCTTTAAATTACGTCAGTTTGTACTTTAAAAGTAGATTATTTAAAATATTAGCCTAAGTAAACTAAAACTGAAAGTTTAATTCTAGCAAATGAAGAGCAGAACCTACAATGTGGTTAAGACCCTCGGTTAAATTTTGCGTATTTGCAAACCTGTCCTACCAGAGCCCAGGGCACACAAACACCCACGCTTTGAATAGTGCTGCCCGCTTCTGTCCGAGCACAGAAGGGCATCTGGAGGAGCGATACTGCTCACACCATCTTTATAAGGAGCTACGGTCAGGTGATAAACCAGGAACCAGCTTCAGAAGTTAATGACTTTGCCCCAAACTGCACACATTAGGAAAGTGTCCACAGGCAATTTGCCAAATGGGTCTACTTCCCAAGGTTCCACACACCGTGTTCCAGGAAGGTACCGCCTGTGATTCTCAGCACGCAGCTCCGTCTAGTCAGTGACACGGGGGTGCGGGCTCACGGTCCATGCAGTGGAGCGGGCGGTGCCTACGTGTGTGCTCTGATGCACATCATCGGACTGTCCCCACAGTCTCAATGCTCTCAGTGTCGTGACAGGAGGAACAGTCTGGGGACCCCACACTTTGATGTATGAGATCTGTGTGCACACACGTATGCACGCAGGTGTGTATGGACATGTGTGCATACCTGCGTGAATGGAACGGTGACCTCAACCTGCTCCAGCAATCATAAAATTCAGGTTCCTGAAGGAGAACATTAATTTATGTCCTCCGCACAGTAGCAACAACCAGCCTCACACCTGCCCCATCTAAAACAGCTCTCCGCACTGGCTGAAGCTTCTGTCCTTTGTATCGAGAAATTAGCTCTCCCAGAATTCAGAGTATTGAAGAGCTTTGAGTCCAAGGAGGAAGCATAAGAGAACACACTCCCTTTGCTTTTAAACACATTTGGCATTTCTCTGAGGCAAACTCTAAGCCAATAAAGACTAAATCTAGATTCTTCAGAAAATTCCCACCTTTTTCTAGAAAACAAATGACTTTTAGGAAAGGATTATCTTTCAGATCATATTTATGAGTCTGACACTAAGAGAAAACTGGCTATAAAAACAAAACAACCTTAAATCTATTGCCCAAAGCATGGTCACCACCCTGTGCACAAGCCTTTGCACATGTGTGTCTCGCTCACGACGCTGGACGCCCCAGGTCAGAAACACGGTTCTCAGATGCGAAGCAGATGACACGTCGATAAACTATTCCATTTCACAATATTCCTTCCCACCCCGATCTGTGACAAAAGGTGCAGCTTTGTCCATTGACAGACAAGAATGACGCCCCCGTTGGCGCCCCAGGGGTCTTGCCGAGCTTTCAGCCCCTGGGAAGGCAAGCAGCTACCCATCCCCACACCGCCACTTGGGCTGATACAGTATGCCTTGGGTAGAACCTAAGTTGCTGCCCTAAGTTTCTGGATAAAGTAGCTAAGATAAGCTAGTCAAATGTGCGCTCGGTGAGCACCATGCACATCAGTGATGAGCAGTCTGAACTTGAGTGAGAGCATCTACTGTCTGGGAGACAAGGAAAGGAATGCTTTCCAACCAGTGTGCTAAGGACACATGAATCGATATTCGTTTTAGCCTTGACCAGGCAGACTTATTTCGTGAGTAAGAATCGCGAACGTGTCCTGAATAGCAACACCGGGAACTCCACGTCGACACACTGGCCCCAATCACCACTTGATGCGTGCTACTATTTTAAAGATTACCATTGTCTTCCTCGTCGTCGTCGTCGTCGTCCTCCTCCTCCTCATCCTCCTCCTCGTCCTCCACGTCCTCCCCATCCTCGTCGTCATCGTCCTCCTCCTCCTCGAGCTCCTCCTCTTCCTCCCGGTCCCCCTCCTCGTCCTCCTCATCCTCCTCCCTGTGCTCGTCCTCGTCTTCCGAGAACTCTTCCTCCTCGTCCTCCTCCTTCTCGTCCACGTCCTCTGAACCCTCGCTCTCGTAGCACTCATCCACCGAGGAGCTGTCGGCTTTCACGGCAAACGGTTTCCGCTTCGGAGCAGGTTCTTGGGGCTGCTTATCCTGTGTTTTTCTTTTTTTAGCCAAGGGGCAGCCATATACGCTGTGTAGAGAGAGAGAGAGATCTGTGTCACTATCTTTGGAGGTCAGAGCAACAGGAACCCCGGTCCGGGAGCTAAGGCTTAGCACGAGCACCATCGACGCAGGTGCAGAGGGTCTGAGCTCACACACACACACGCACACACACACATTCCCCTGGTCACCACCACACTCGTCTCCCCTCCCAGCCCTTGGTTATGGCCATCACACGATAACGCAGAGGTCCCATGGAGTTCAGGAGGACTTTTTGTGAGGCATTGCCTCCAAATCATGCAGGTGACGACACAAATTCACTTTGTTAAACATCTGGCCGAATACGCATTCTGTGTGATGCACATTTTACAAGGAGCCTTAGTTCATGCACAGTATATTAACAAACGCCCACTTACGTGAAATATAAAAATATGTGTGTTGCGAGGAAGTTTTGGATGTATTTGGATTTTTCTGTTCTACAGACAAAATGGCATCTGTAAACATAACGAAGTCCTCAAAGAAGATGAACCGTGAACACCGATTGCTGAGAACAGCCGCACAATTTAAACATACGAGGAATTTCGTCAGTCCAATCCCAACTTTACAGAAAACAAACTCAGTGTTGGACACAGTCGTCCCTAAATCATGCTGAAGTTGGCCCAAACTCGGGCAAGACACTTAGAGCAGGACCCCCACCCTTTCTCCCAGGAAGGACAATTTTCCAAAGTGACGTTGCTAATTACAGTTCTTGTCTTCCTGGATACCCTATAGATACACCACAGGGAATAAGGGGGGAAGACACGGAGGCACAAAGACAGGTGTTCCTTTTGTCTAAAATGAGATGTGTGATCTCTACGACTGACTGAACAGTCGGTAGGACTCTGATTAGTTTGTTTTCAGACCTGAAATGTGGAATATTTATCCAGTCTCACATGGACACATTTTCAGAGTCTCCTTGGTGCTGGACCCCGGGCCCTGCCAGACTCAGAGGGGAAGGACACAGACGTAGACAGGTGCGAATGAGACCGTGCTGGAAGCAAGCAGTGTGGTTTACGCGTGCACCGAATACCTCACGCACGGGCACGCAGGAAAGGGCTGTTGAATGAACGGACGGCGTGTGATAAAGGCATGGCGAGGGCGCTACATTCTGAAAAAAGAGGGAGGGACAGTGGGTCAAGGGAGCTAGGACTTGCCCCAGAAGGCTGAGGCTGGGGGACTTTCGAAGGGGATGCATGGAGCTATTTAAATGCATTTCAAGCAAAACAGAGACTTTGCAAAGATGTGAACACAAGAAAGAGTCTGATCAGTGCAGAAAACAGACATAAAAACCAAACATGGGGGTTTAGCGTGTGTGACGGCGGGGCTGGCGGGAAGGTGGCAGGTGTGGGCCGAGGTTAGACGCCGCAGACCAGCCTGGGGACTTGGAGACGCGTCTCACCCCTGGGAGGGGCATGGGAGAGGGTAGGAGAGGCGGTCACTGTGCTGACCTGGTGTTGGCTGAGCGTCCTCAGAACCTCCGCCGGACACTCAAGTCCCTGGTGGGCTCTGGGGGCTCCCCAGCAGTGAGAAGAGGAGCCAGTTAGACCCACGGCAGAGGGGAGGGATGCGCACGTAGGAGGCATTCTGTTTGGAATATGATGCATTTGAGGTGCTGTGGCAGGTCTCACAGAGTGAGGGGTGGACAGATACTCGACTTTGTACTTCAGGGTCCCCAGCTGTAACCGAGCATCTTGCACGCTTGCTTTAGGGATGGAAGAAAAATGTTAGTGCAGTGCCTGGAGCCTACGCGGGACCCGGTGAAACATGGCGACTGCTCTTGGATCACCATCGCGATTTGCATTCCTGCTCAGGAAGCCAGCAATCCAGCAGGCTTGTCCCTCCGCACAGTTTGGACACTTACTATTGTGCTGTTTGTCACCCCTATCAACACTTCCCAGATAATTCAGACCGGGAATGAAAGGGAATGGTAAGGATTTCATGTCTTAGAAAATGATTTCTTCTGGTTGCTTGGGTGCATTTCATATTCTAGTAAAGACGACATGATTCGTCTGATGCCCTGGAGGACGCTGGCATGCATCGGTGCCCAGAGTTGAGGGACTTCATGCCCATCCTAGCGTGTGACTGTGGTCAGTCCCTTCTTCAGTGTGGATGTCCCTTTCTTCATCCGTAAAGTGAGGGCCACTGGGTGACTGCTGAGACTCCACCACCTCCAAAACCCAGGATGATTGGTCACCTGCCTTTTGAAACTTAGCATCTCTTAGAAACGTAATAATCGAAACAAGAATAATACTTACTATAACCAGAAAAAACCTGAAGAGAATATATATTGGTCTATATAGCATTTCTAAGATGAAATAAACAGAGTTCTGAGCTTTCTTTTGTGTGACTCTTTCCACGCACCGGGGAGACTGAGTCAGGGGCCTCAGACACACATGGCAGCACCTTGGAGGACTGGCTCCCCCTGCCTTGCTGTCCACCCCCTCGTGCTGAATGACCACCTGACAGCGAGTCAAGCCCGAGCTCCACAGCAGTCAGGCTTCTGGGGAGATGGCCCTGGTCAGGAGACTGCTAACGTGCCCAGTCTGTGTTTGTCCAAATGAAGACTTAGCAGTAAGCGCACTTGCTCTTGCAGAGTCGGCCCGCAGCGTCCAGCTCATGATGCCTGCTGGTCCCTGCCCATCAGGAGCTCTGTTCTGCATCAGGTTACCTGCACAGCAGGTGCCCACCAAAACAGAACACCAGGCCTCCCGTTGACCATCAGACTCATCTAGATTGCTGGGAAGTGATGTACAACCAGCCAACTCTGCTACTCTGCGATGCTCCTCAAAATGCTCCACCCCAACTGGCACTGGGAGACTCCTTCAGACGGATAAGCCCGCACCACGGCTGGGGTTCCTGTTTTATCTCCCCTCCCATCCGCACACACTTAGCTGCCTGAGATCTCCAGAGGGCCCACTGGCTCAGACCTTAAACGGCCAGGGAGGAGTGTGCAGATTATCCTTAAAACAGAGGCTGCAATTAGAAGTTCACAGACTGGACTTTGCTCTGGATAGACAGGCCGCTGGGATTCTGGAAGGCGGCCTCTCTGGCTAAAATAACATCTGGAAGCCTGGGGTCTGAGCCACAGGACGTTGTAAGTGGGGGTCAGGGGGCGTCTGGCCATCGGGATGGCCCCTCTTGTTCCCGTGGTCAGGACAGGAACCACGGCCCAGCCCCTCCTGCTCTGGTTCATTTTCCCATCTCTGGTGCCCACCACGGCTCCCTGTCCTCTCGAGCCCTCTGCAGTGGCGAGCCAGGGGCGTGGCGGGGGGGGGGGGGGAAGGAAAGGAGGGAGAGTAGAAACATCGCTGAGTCAGACGGTGGGAGAAGCGTGGGTGTCTGCCAGTCACCGCCTGAGCCGAGCCTCACCTAGCGGGTTCCGGTGTCAGCACATGACACATTTGTCAGACAGGGTAATGACATGGAGGGAACAGCTTTTCCAGAGCCCCGCATTCCTGGCTCGGCTCTGTTGACACCTGGATGGGCTCCCGGACACTGGCCGGGCCTCAGTTTGCCTATCTGTGTAATGAAAGCGTTGCCGGTCCCTTGACTGCTACAGTTTCAAAGCATTCAAAATTCCTAAGTGATCTCCTTATTGTTCCTAGTGAAGTATAAATTCTATCATCTCCTACTCTGTTTCTATTTATGATTTTGGAAACCATTTCAATTAAACTCCGTACTGTTGGAGTTAGCTGGCCTCAAACATCCAGTAACTACTGCTAATTCGCATGGCTTGATGCTCAAAGTCTTTCCCTGTGTCCCTTAAGATTAACGGTAAATCATGTCGCACACTTAACTGCAAACGCATTCCGTTTGCCCCTTTCCTATCGGATCCAGTCTCACTGGCCACCAGCTCCTGGTGCCTACTTTACATTTGGGAGCAAAATCCAAGCCCAAAAGGGAGATTTTATTCATGTGTCAGATAGCAGGTGGATCGAGAACCTGCTCGAGTCCACAGAGGCCTCCTGGTCTATGAGACCCAGGGGTTCGGACTATTCCAGAGCGCGGCCTTGGAGGACAATTCTGCAGCGTGAGTCTGAGGAGCGTGGGTCCTCCGGAACCCACGTTCTGTGCGTACCCTGTCTGCTGATGAGGTGGCTAGCCAGCTGGGAGCAGAGAATCCGCACACCCACGAAGAGTGGGTGCTGCCTCCTCTCCATGGCTGGTGCTGCCAATCCAGGGGCTGTACAGGTCAGCGTGCTTCACACCTGTGTCCCACTCAGATTCATCTGGGCTTGCTGGTACCATCGCACATGAGTCTTTCTAGGCAGACAATAGAAACCCACAATCCCGGAATGTCTGCACTTTACAGAAAACACACGGAATGCACGGTAGAGTCTAGGAGTAACTGGGAAGCTGACACCAAGGGGAAGCTCCAGGTAAACGGACGAGGCAGGCGTGTGGCTGGCCGTCCCCCACACCTCCCCCATGCAGGAGCACCCGAGCTCAGCTGAGTGTCTGGGGTTCGTGTTGTTGCTTCAGTCCCCAATTCTGCTCCTCAGTAGGACAGTCAGCCTCCCCCAGCTGTGTATTTCCCATGGGGAACAGTGCAGCCCTGCTGATGGCCGGTGGTCAAGGAGTATTTGTTGAATGAACAGACCATAGTTTCCTCCATTTATTAAAAATGAAAGCACTTACCCCGTTCTGGTGTGATTATGGGTTCTCCTTCAAGAGACTGAGAAAACGGCCTGTGTTTAACAGCTTGTTACATTTCAGAGCTGGAGAGTCCGGTACAGTTCAGAAGCTCGTCATGTGTAGCTATTTAATTAAAATTAAAGAAAATTTAAAAAATTAACTCCTCAGTCATGCTAGTCACATTTCAAGGGTCCGGTAGCCGTAGGCGGTGGGTGGCTAGCATATTGGGGATTTCCACCACCACGACCAGTTCAGTGGGCGGGTCTGAGCCACAGTGGGTGCTCGGCAGGTATTTGCAGAATGAGCACCTGATGGAGAGGACAGTGGATACTGCAGGAAGAAGAGGAGAATGGCATAGGAAGGGCTGAACTTTGGGAGGTCGCCCAAGATTCCAGAGCTCTGACTTCAAGGGAGCTCAGTCTTCTCCTCCAGTCACTGAAGGGAGTGTGTTCAAGTCAAAGTAGCAACGTCAGACCAATCCACCCTGGAGGTCCAGGCCGATACCAGTGGGGAGGCCTTTAGTGAGCCCTGGAGATACCTCTGAGCAGAGCTCCCTGCACGCGTCGGCAGGTGCGGTGACGAGCCTCTGCACACCTCTGTGGTGTGGCGGCGACCGGGTGCCAAACCCTCGTCTGTGGGGTATGGACAGGCTCCTTATCTCCGGTCCCCACTCCTCCACTCCAGCCCTTTATAAAATAGGCAACATTTGAAGATTACAACAGATGCGCTTTCTACTTTTTCCCAAACAGCTGAAACTGCAGGGCGCCTGTTTCAGCCTCGCCGACCGAAGCCCCTGCAAGTTGCAGAGGGAAGAACGGCACTGAGCCGGCTGCTGGTTTCTCTCAGCTAGCACGTGTCCTGAGCATTACTGTGCCGCCCGCAGGCCTAAAGTTCCTCAGTCGTGGCAGCTTTTACAGTCCTTTTGGTGTTAACTTGATTTAAGCGATCTTGAGTCTTTCCTATCAGGTCATTCTAGAAAATTGGCTCTTTGCCCTCAGTGAACACTTCCATTTAAAATATCGCGTCTCACATGCTCTCCGGGCTGGTTGCTATACTATTTTTTAATGGTCTCTCACTTGACGTTTTCATTTATCTAATTTTAACATAAGCAGAGGATGAGGTCTCAGTAACCGACAGACAGATTTGGCGGCGTGTTCCTGTTTCATCTCTTCCTGAGGGCGTCAGTGAGAGAGGCAGGGCCACGAGGCAGGTGGCCAGACCGGGTCACGGACCGCAGGCGCTCTGGGTCACCTTCTCTCACGGACCACGGGTGACACTTTTCTTGTACTGCTTGAAGAGCTTCCGCTGTGCTGCAGTTAGAATCATTATTTGGAATAATGTAAATAATATTTGGACAGGATTCTGGAGCCCTGAGTTCTAACCCGGCTCGGCGAGAACGCCACGGCTCACGGAGCAGTTTCTTGCTGTCTTCGAATGTCTTCACAGATACTGATCCACAAACCCTCACAACGACTCCGTGCAATAGAAACGATTCTCACTCCCTTTCTAAGGGACGGAGGTTTCCAGCGACTTGCTGAGGGCCACACGGCCGAGTAATGCAGAACAGAGTGCTTGACATTCCCTTGTCCCCATGCCCTGCCCTTCTGAATTCTAGAGACAAGTGAAGCCTGCCCAGCTTACTGGGCTACTGTAAGGATCCACTCAAACTAGAAGGTGTCTGTTCTCCAGCGTCTATCCCATAGTCAGCAAGACTTAACCTTCTGAATGAGCGAGGCTGAGCGGCTCCTCCGTCCACGGTTAAGAACGTGCGTCACAGAGTAGCGCGGACACAGCCCCTAACCTCCCGGCACAGGAGCCGACAGTTGTCCGATGGAGGCGACAGGGCACCACGGCCGGGGTGGGGCAGGAGACAGACAGACAGACACACGCGAGCAGCGTGGCTGCCCCTGGGGGAAGGATGGGCCAGGTCTCCACAGATGAAAGAGGCCGACGCCCTCCCACACGCGGGGAGGGCTGTGAGCAGCGTTCGGCCGACATGGACGCAGACGACACGGTGATACGTGTGCCTAGATGCGTCTCAGGCTGTGCGTCTCGTCTGCAAGTCCCAAACCCCCCAGGGGGTGTCCAACTCTGCGTGAACTTCAGCCCACGGGGACTCCCCCCGTGTCGTCCCGAAGGAGCCTCTGCCTCACTGGTCCAAGTGTCCGTCCCTAGGCGTCCGTCCATCTGGGAAACCCGTCGCCCGCACCCCCTCACGGGACCTGCGCCGGATCCGCCACTCTCTGGGCCCGAGCTCTCCGTCCTCTGCAGCCTCTCGTGGGGGTGCGGCACTTCCTCCAGGCGCTCACGAGGAAGGGCATGTGAGGGGGACATGTTGGAGACTGCGTGTGAAGGTGTCCCTTCACTGCCCTGTCCATCATGGCCGCCTGCCCAGGGAAAAAGTTCTGACCAGCACCGCGCTTGCTGGGTACGTGCGCCGCTGCCTCCCTCGTGTCCAGTTCTTGGTGACCGGTCACAAAGTCCGGTACTATTACGAGTTTTGGTCCTTTGTATGACACTGGGGGGTTTCTGTGGTTCCTTGCCGGTCCCTCTGATTGGGGCACATGTCCGCCTCCTGTGCCGTGAGCTTGGCGAGCTGGGCTGATCTGCAGTCGGTTCGGGCAAATTCTGCATTTGCTTCTAGTGCTGTCTTATCCTCACCATTTCCTGATTTCTAGAATCTGGATGCTGTTTTGGGAGCTGCCTCTTGTATGGTCTTATCTTCTCTGTTCTCCCCCAGAGTTTTGTCCTCTAACTGCGAGATTCCTTCGACTTTACCTTCAAGCTTTGAGTTTTATTTCTTGCTATTTTTCATTTTTTCTAAATTTCTTTGAGGTCCTAATTGTTTTCTAAGTATCTATCTTCCTATTTCTTTGAGAATATTACACTTTGGGGGGAGGATTTTCTTCTTTTTACATAATCTCTGCTTTCTCCAGGTGGTTTTCTGTTATTTTGTTTAGAGGCTTTTCCCCCATGTCTCATCTCTGGATGCCCCCCGTGCACAGGGCAGGACCGCGGTGACTGTGGGCGTCAGGTGCAGCCTGACCAGGCTGCTCCGTCTGGTCGTCCAGCAGTAAAGCGCTGGTTTCTCCCCAGCACACGACACGCTCGGAATCTAGTGCGGAGACGCTCGGGTCTGGACATTCCGGGCACAGATGCCCACCCAGCCCTCCTGTCTGTCCTCAACCTCCAGGGACCCAGTGACAAACCCTGTGCTTCATTCTGTCCAGAGAACACTTCGTTCAGCGTATTACATCTCTGGGGTGAAAGAGGGTTGCTCCATCCGGCTCAGGGTCTGGAGCCATAGACTGGGGGGCTGCCTTTATGCACACATAAAGCCAGTTTCCCTGCTATCGATCCGTCGTCAGAAGTGCCTGGTGCCACCAGCTCTCGAGCTTCAGGGGGTTCCAGAGTTCAGGTCTCCCCGGGGCACCCACGATGCCGCTATTTTTGGGGGGCAGGGCGTCTGCTGGATCAGACAGACCTCGACTCTCAGCCTGCTGCTTCCAGAATTCCGGTGCTGTCTCCCCTCCCCCATTGTTTTTCTCAGTGTCCCTTTGCCTTTGAGAACCAGACTCTTGGCCGTCGTTTTAGGGAGTTCTTCAAGGCAGCACGAGGTAATAAGTGTGTTCGACTCTTTCTTGCACTTGGACATTGTCTACTGCCTTTTAAAGGACTTGGAAAATGTGGCTCTGTCCTCCCTATATGATTTTAGTTCCCACAGCATGGCCTGGAGCCCTCGTGGTGGCTACCCGTCCCCCTGCCTCTCTCCTACAATCCCCTGCCCACCCATGACCGTTCTCAGTCCTGACCCTTGGTGATAGATCTCAAGGTCCACCTTCTCATAAAGTCACTCCTGACCAGCCCCGAATTCAGGATCCTCTACCTTTAAGAACTCTGCCCCATTAGATACTTAGCACCAACTTTGTAAACCCTACCTTACTGTGAGCTTGACTTCTGGATAGGCGTTTCTCGTATCATCTCAATTCAACTGTTTTCTCTTTGGCTCAGGGACTGTGCCTTATAGCCAATTATCCTAAATCCCCACTGTGCCAAATGATGCAGTGGGTCTTCGATACATCCGTTCTATCGATCAATATTATTGACACTTTCGGTGTGGGCCCACCAGTCTTTAGACTTGATTCCACCAGCGTCTGGCTTTCAATGAAATGCATGCTGTCTCCTCTTCCTGCACAAAACAACGTTTACTATCTTTGCCATTTACGAGGGTAGAATGTTGAGAACGTTAGGATAAAATTATCCCAGGAACCAAGCTACCTCTTGGCAGTAAGATTAGAAAATTAAACTGCTATATAAAAACACAGAGACTCTATTTTAGCTAAAAGTCTCAAGTGGTTAACAAGGTTTCCCAAAGCGGCCAGTCCCTTACGAGCCTGTGCCCTGTGTGACAATGACGATTCCCTCAGAGCAGTGAGGTCCGGAGGAGGTAGGAGCCTTGGAAATCACTGAGTCCATCTCCTCAGCTAGAAAATGAAGAAACTGAGGCCAGAGAGATCAAGTGACGTGTGCGGCTCAGCATCAGACCAGACCTGTGTCTGCTCAGCAGGAACCTCTCTGTCAGGCAGACTAAAGGTCGAAGTGATCAGCAGCCAGGAAAGCACCGCACTGCGAGCCCGTCCCTACCCTGCCAGCCTGCACGCACGGCGGCTCGCGCCTCCTGTCCGTATCAGCTAGAGGAGCGAGCCCCGGGAGAGAACTGCGCAAGCAAACACCGTCGTGGGCTACGCTGTCGACAACTTCGTCTTTCTGAGCATTTCCAAGTGGACGCCAACACTCCTGCTCCGAAGACCACTCGGCCACGTTTAACACTAGCAGTCGAGACCACCTGGTCTGCATGCGGTCCAGACGAAGAGACTGAGGGCTTTCGAGGCAGCAAGTGTGACTGCATCCTTAGGGAGGGATCGCTCCACCCGGCGCCGCTCCACGCTGCAGAACTCTTAGCACCCTGACGTACCTCACCCCGGGGCAACGCCGTCCCAGCTGCTGAGTCTAGCCCAGCACGCGCCCTGACCTGTAGTGACGCAGACGAGCAAGAACCGAGAAGCAAACGACTTAAGTGTTTGTGCTGGGGGCAAATATACAAGAAAATCCGTAAAACAAAAAGCTAAAGATTTCCTACTCTTCTTCATCAGGAGCTCTAGGACATGGTACTTTGTCTTCATATGGTCGGTAGGAAATTATTCAATTGTGTAGTATTTAAAATTCCGGTATAGTTGAAGGATTGAGATGTTGACACGTTTAGTTTGGGGATGGAGGTGATGCATTTGAACATCCGTAGCTCATATATTTAGTAGATATTCAACATTTTATGCACATACACACACACACACACACACGCACACTCCAGGCAAAATATGCCTTTGATAGAAATAGTAAAGCTTCTTAAATATGCATTTTCTAATAAGCTGTTGCAAGCAAAATATATAAGCTCTTACTCCACATAGATTTTCAAAGCTGCTCCCCAGTTTAATGGGCATCAGGCTACAAATAATGAGCCTTAAAATCTGGCCATTATAAAGAGGATTAAAAATGTTTTCTCATAACGTAGCCCTGATTCTCCTTTCTGCGGCAATGGTTACTTACAAGCTGTTGTACTTGCATACTTTTGTACAAGCAGATCCGTCTGCCTTCGGGGCTTCCCACCCCGTGTTTGGGTAATACCTCAGCTGGACCAGCTATGCTCATTCCCTATTTACTTTCCAGCATCCGTTAGAGACGCTGGTCCCCAGGAAGCCCACCACAGACTTCCTCATCGTGCTCGCTGCCCCGCTCTCGACCCAGCACCCGGCACACACCGTCCCGGAGCCCGACCCTCACGGCTGTGGGTCTCCACTCTCCCTAGGACTGTCTGCTCTTCTCCTAAGCTCGGGTGACAAGACAGGCTAGACTTCCTTGCTGCAGGCTCCCCTCGCGTACAACAGGTGATTCTCCCAGAGTCTGGGGAAAAGCAGGGGGGGTTGCCCTGTTTGTTTCAAATGAGGTGGAGTGACAGCTCACGGGAAAGGTGCTTTGAGCACACAAATTCGGAACATCCACCGTGCTCCTCCCATCAGGATGTCTCCTGGAGTCTCTGAATGTGGCATCTCTGTCCCATCTCTCTCCAGCTCGTTTGTCTTTGTGAGCAGGCCGGTGTCCTTGGGGGGCAGGAGGGTGCCCAGTGTGGCCGCGATGCCGGCTGTGGCCCTTGAGGATTCCCAGTCGGAAGGGATGCAGCAGGTGTGGCTGGGTCGAGGGGAGGCGTGCCACACGGCGCAAGCACGCTGCTTTATTGAGGCATGATACCCCTGGAAGTCCTGCCTGGCTGTGAGGTCCCCGTGCGTGTGCACGTGTGTGAGCCTGCTCTGTCTCTCACTAACCTCCCAGCGGTAGGTCCTCACCTCTCTCCGCATTGCTTGGAAGCTGCTCAGGTCTTTGGGCAACAAGGAGAAGGACCGTCTTCCGGCCACACCTGCCACACGGCATGTCCTCGGTGTGGTTTATCTACTTCGGTTTGTGTTAATGAGCGCTTGGCTCACTGGCAGTTGGAGACAAGACGTTTTGGTGGAAAGGTGCTAGCCCTCCCCACAGGCCCCCCACGCAGCGCTAACAAGGTACTGAGGCTTCTCGTGGGCCCCAGCACTTTGCCCGTGGAAAGGGGACATCTCCTGGAGGCATCTTCCGACACAGCCAGCCAGACCTGCTGTGTTCGTTGCGTTAGGGTGACAGCTGCGTTGTAGAACTTCTTTCTTTTTGTAAGAAAGGCAGTGGTGGTGCTTTCACATCCTGCGGAAGACCTGCAGGGGCCTGGAGAGGAAGGGTCAGTGTACGTGGACCCCAGCCGGGCGCTGTCACCGGACCCCGACGCGACACCAGCTTACCGTACACGATGCCGCCACGTGACTCTCAAATCCGTCTTCACGTTTAAAATCCTAAATAGACAAGAATGTTTTTCTACAGGTTTCCTCCCCCAAACTGCCTACCTCTCCTCCCTGAGAGTAGAAAGACAAATCTTAGTTATATAAAAGCCAAGGTTCCCAGACGTTTTACTCGGGAAAGGAACACTGCGGTGGGACCAGAGGGCTGGTCTGGAAGCTTCTTCACGTATTGTAGGCCCTTGTGGGGGTCGCTCCATAATATGGGTCTCGGGTTTCTCCTCTGCAAAGACGGTAACACCACTCTGACCCTCGGCGCCTGCAAAGGCCTGGAGTGAAGGACCACGGACCAGGTGTCTCAGGGTCCCCTGGAAGCACTGAGGTGATGGAACAGGGACGTCCTTGTTCCCAGGGAGACTTCTACTGAGGGAGGGGGTTGGGAGGCTCGGCAACCTGCCCGATGGCTCAGGCCCCTTCCTTCTGGGATCCTGTGGTGTTTCCTTGAACAGTTCCTATTGCCACGAGGTTCCTCACGTGTTTTACTGAAATAACAGTCTCCAAAATTTAGACTACCAGACACTAAACAGAAACGGGGAAGGGCCAGTGTGCACAGCGTGGGTCTGCGTGGGGAGTGTTCATTCCCCAGTGTTGGAGAGATGGAAAGAAAAGTCCATGGTGCCATATTGTCTCATTGCCAGAAAAACAAACAACCAGAACCCAAAACGAAAAGACCAGATCCTACAGGCCATTCAGAGCCGCTGCTTCCAAATAACGTGCCCGTGGGCTTTCTGGGGCCACGTGCAGCACGGTGTGGCCCAGAACCAGCCGCAGCCCCTTGGGAGAAGCCTAAACTCAGACGACCCTGCTCCTGCCCACTTCCCGGCCTCCGTGGGCCGAGGGCTTTGCCATCTGAAGGCTGGGTCTGGAGAGACAAGGGGGGCTGGCCGCCTGGCAGTCTGCCTGCCCACTGCATGGTCTCAGGAGCAGAATGGTCCTGGTGGAGGCCGGGCCCAGGGCTCACTGAGGAAGGGTGCCCCCTGGGTGCGCTGTCTCAGACTCCAGGATGGCCGGCGTCCCACCTCCAGGGAGGTCAGCCTTCGGGGGGAGACTGGCCGCCCAGAGTAATCCTGTTTCTCCTAAAAGGACTCCTGTATAGAAATGATTTCTCACCGCAGAGCTGAGAACCGTGGGGGCTTTACTATTTCTAGTCCTTCCGTGGCGATGTGACAGGAAAACGTAAGCCGCCAACAGACAGGCCAGCGTGCGCTGTGCTGAGCAGGCTGGTGGGAATTCTCCTGCTGGCAGCTCCGTGGGCCTACCCAGCGGGGCGACCGGGGTCAGGTTCTGCCAGCCGAGAGGGCAGTGGCCGAGCTGCACGTCGGGGAGCAGAGGGGCCTCCGGAGGAGCAGGGCCCCTTCCCCCGGATACGCTCCCTTACTTTGCTTCTGGAAAACGCCCGAGTGCCACAGAAGCTAGTCAGTGTTAGAAATTGGAAGGTTCCGCCACAAAAGGAGGCATCTGACCTCACGTGTCTGACCACAGATAGACTTGCTAAGCTCGAACCCGCAGCTGGGCCAGTGAGGGGCTGGCTGAGTGTGGCATCTCGGCTTCCGCTCACTCGGGAAGGACCCTCATAAATAGCTCATCTTCTTGGGCTGCGTCTGGGTCCTATGCGCCAGCCCCGAGCGGAAGGACGAGATCTGCGCCAAGCTGGAAACAAAGGCACGAGGAGAAGGACAGGGCGCAGTGGGGAGGACGGAGCTGGTGGCCAGCGCACCGATTCCTGTGCCTGGGGCCTGAGCGAGTCCTGCGAGCACCTGAGCTCCCGTGTCTCCAGTTACAGGAGAACCTTCTCGCGCGCGGAGGGGGACACCAGGCTGCAGGTGCATCCAGAGGCGGTTTGAAGTGAAAGCAGAAGTGCCAGGTGACAGGCAGGCATGCACCCGGCCCTTGCACCTGCCCTGGTTCCCCAGCTGGTCCTGAGCCGCGCACCTGAGAACCGCTGTCCGGAGGCCACACTGGACCCTGCTCTCTGGCTTGTAGCCCACTGTCCTCCCAGACGTCTGCAGGCTCTGCTCCTCCCTTCATCCCGCCCCTGCCTCAGGCTGGGATTCTGCGGCTCCCCTGGGCCACAGAGGGCCTTCTATGGCCTCTGGCGACGATCGGCCGACCACGGGGCCTCCGGGTCCTTCACCTCCCTCCCGCCCCCCGCACACAGGCTGGGGCCCACGAGGTCTGCTCGTGCCCTGCTCGCCATCCTGACCCTGTCTGCACGGGGAGGAACTTCTGCAGGCTCGCCCTCACCGGCTGTCGTCCTGCACCCAGGCCCTGCCATGGGGGCTTCCGCAGTCCCGGCGGGGAGCTTGCTTTTCTGTCCTCCCTGGGCTCCTTGCCCCCTGGCCCCACCGGTCCCACTGGCCCCGCCGGCCCCCTTGCAGGCCGACACCCACTCCCACGGCCCTGCCTGCGGCCCTGGCGACTCCTGCAGTCCGAGTCTGCACTCAGGCATGGGAAGAACCGGCCATCCTGGTGGCCAGGGACGCGTCCGTCACCATGGCCAGCTCAGCACTGAGCGCACGGCGGTCTCGTCGCAGGGGCTGAACGGCTGGCTTTGCCGACTGGCTGACGGATGACAGCGTGAGGCTCTCCCCCTGTGCCAGGCCTGTCCTGCGTACCCCCACCCCGGGCCCCGTAGGCCCCCTCGCAGGCCAGTGGGAGGCCCCCCCTCGCGAGGACTGGCCAGCCCAGCGGGATGTGGCCTCGTTCCTCCTCTGTCCCACCGTCCCCCGATGTAACTCCCTCAGGGCACTTGGGGCATCGGGCCATCTGTGTGCTTCTGCAGAGAGCTGCCGGTGCTCTGGGGAGAAACACATGCTCCTCCATGCACAGCAGCTCCTGACACACGGTGCAGAGGCCACAGACATGAGGCGGCGACCCAGAAGCCTCCTCCATGGGAAACTCGGGTTCGGCAGAACAAACCCGAACCCCAACTGTTCACAGATTGTTCTATTTTTCCATCATTTTCCCATTGAGAGCCCTTCTATTTCACAGGTAGCCTGGCCTTCGGGCAGGCGTTTACGGAGTGGGCACCATGAGCCGGCGCTGTGAGGGGCCGCAGAGCGAGGCAGTGAGGGAGACGGTCCGTCCACTTCGGGGGGCTGAGGATGTCCATTGGGAAGGGATCGTACACACCGGTGGGAGCTGCAGGAGCACGGATGCAAGTGCAGTTCTTCACACGCAGGGAGGAATCCGCTCGTCAGAGGCTCGGCGGACAGGCACCTGCCGAAAGTGAGGCGTCCTCCCGCAGGGGTGACGCAGGACGTGGACCCAGCCAGAAGTCTGGTGTCCATCCCTGTCTCGCATCGACAGGGGGTGGAGTGAATTGTTCCAGATCCTTCTGGTAGTTGGAGCCAAAGCTGGGACCAAAAAAAAAAAAAGAAGTCTCCCAACTTGCATTTTCCAAATGTCAAATCTGGAATTCCATGTCCAAGCCATTTCTTAGATTAAGGTCACCATGCTTTGTGCCCTTTTTAACCTAAAGACATTTCTGTATGATGTTCATACCTGGAACTCTGGCAATGGAAAAAAGTAATCTATGAAAATGCTCCCAAAATACTCCACAGGGTTTCTTGTCTTCAGGGGAAAAAAAGCTACAATTTTATAATTTAAAAGTCTGAATTAACTAGATCTATTCTGTATTGTGATACGTTTTTCAGTGATAGAAGATAAAAAAACAGCCGGCATTAAGGAATTATCCCTGATGATAATTCTCAGGGCATCAGGACAGAGACTGAGCCTGGGGTCCTCTGGGGACGGCCTTCAGAGCCCACATCGCGCTCAACGCTCAGGGCAGGTGACCAAGGCATGATCCGTGTTCTTGAGGAGCCTGGGGTCCAGGGCCGTGGAGGCAGGCAGGCCTGGGCACGCTAAGTCACCCTCAGCGTGTTCTCTGGACAGTCACCGTGCCGGGCACACCGCCAGCTTACAGCTTTTCTCCAGCAACTGGGATGGGAAACATGGTGGGGTCTCAAGTTCTCTCCGTTTCCAGAAGGAATTAATCAGTCTTCCCGTCATCAGCAGCTCTGTCTATGTGAGAGATGGAGGGCGTCCCAAAGCCGGCAGGAAGCAGGAGCACCCCAGGATCTGCATCACACGCTGACGATCAGCTTCTTCAGATTTTGAAGGACTAAGTTTGACCAGAATGTGTCCAAAATGCATGGCATAACAGGGTCGCTCTCTGCTGGGTTGCCCCAAGCTCGGAGTGTTTCGTGGGGAGATGGTTGGCAGCACCACTCACGGAGACAGACACGGGGCAGTGAGGGACCAGGCTCATGCCCTGCTCTGTCCCTTCCCCAGACAAATGAAGCTGGGACAAGTTAGGGGGCTGTCTCATGGCATTCTAGCTGGTGACAAGAAGAAGATGCCCTTCTCTTCCTCAAGTTAAATCATGAAGAGACATGACAGATCACGAGGCAAAAGGAACACATCTGGGTGTCCTCACCAATTAAAGTTCAAACACAGCAGCGTTGATGTGGGGCCTGGAGATCCTGGTCCCTTGTCGGCTGATGGGGACACAGACCTGAGAGGGGCATGGGGCTGTTTCCAGGGTGACAGACACAGGACTCAGAGGAAAGGCTCTGCCAAGAACCCCAGGTTGACAACAGGGTTGGCCGTGGACACTCCCACGGGCGAGGTGGAGGGAGGGCAAGGTGACCTCCCACCTTCTCATGTGCTCTGTCCCTGCACAGACACGCTTCTGCTTCAGGCTTTGGTCTGGCCACCTGGCTCCTCCCCTGCTCCCCATGCTTGGAATTCAAGGCTGGGCAGGTGGCAGGGCGGGGTGAGCCAGGTGGCCGTGACAGGGAGGAGAAGGTGTGTTCCCTTTTCTGCCTGGCACGAAGCATCAGCCCCTCTGCTTTTGTTCAGCGGTGGAAAATCCACCTCCTGGGCCCCGAGAGGGAGGGCGGGCCCCGGGGGGCAACTCACCCAAACACCGGAGGAGAGCATTCTCTGGGAAGAGGAAGCCGTGGCTTCCAATGCTAACCTTGACATCTTCCAGAATTTTATGGAAAAGGCATCGTTGAAAATCACAATCTTTAAAAAAAAAAAAAACTGATCCTTTTATAAATGATAAAATTCTTTTTCCAATAAGGAAGTATTTTAGAAACAAGTATATTCCCTATTCTCTGCAATGGGATGACTAGGGCATCCTTCTCTTCTGCTGGGGGGAATGTACACAGATTCCTTCCGCTGGAAAGAAACTTAAAATCATATTCTCCTGTTCTTCAACGCTAGGCTTCTCCTCATGACAAGGTACACCAGTGAAAGAATCAAAGTCATAAAAAGCTATCGGCAAAGATACTTATCATACATTATCTATAACACGAAAAAGTTCCAAAAACTAAGTCCTGTCCAACCATCAGAGTAGAGCTACATCAATGGCAAGACGACAGGGTTGGAAGCACGAGCACTGAAGTAAAAATCTTTAATGACATAGGAAAAGGCTCATGTTACAATGCTACGTAAAAATAAAAAAAGACATACAAATTTAAGCCCTGAGACTGACTTGGGAAAGCAACAAAAATGCATCAAAATCAGAGAAAAAGCCAAGCAGCAGTGGTTAGGGACGTCCTGGGCACACGGGGCCATCAGCATCCACAGAGGGCCGCCCCCGCTTCCACGAGCACTTCTCTTCCCTTCATCTCCAGTCGTCAGTGAAGAAGACGAGCTTTCCCGCCGCTACTCTAAGTCGCCTGTGACCCCCGCAGTATTTCCTTGGGCCTCGCTGGTGAATAAAAGCCCCCGGGGAGGGTCAGTCGAGAGTCAGTCGAGAGCATTTGAAAAGGAAACTCCTCTTTATCTTCCAAGTTCTGAGCGTTTCAAAGATTGCTGAGCTCCTGCCCGTGCACAGGCTTTCCCCCCCGTCTCGGCTCATTGGTGGTCAGTGTCCCCGTGTCCCTGCAGCACCGCGGGTGGACCCCGGCGGGGACCGGAGCGACTGGGTGCTGAAGCCCACCCCAAATCCTCCTCTCCTCTGCCTACACCACAACCCCCTTCTTTTTGTTTATTAGAAGTTAGTCTGGGTTAATTTAAGAAGTGCCTGTGATGAAAACCATGCTTGCCTCATTCGATGCTCAGAGCCCCCACAGCCCCTCGCAGTAACGATGGGGCTTTCTGCGCGGCGGGCGGGAGGGGCAGGGGCTGGAGGGGAGAGGACCCTGCCTGGGCGTGGACAGCGGCCCAGGAGGACCAGCCTGTGGTGGCCGGTGCCACGGCCCCAGGGCCCAGGATTTGTAAACTGTAAGTGCTTCACATAGTCCTACTGGTATTGTTGTCACTATCATAGGGATTACGAGGCCCACAGAGGGGCTCCCATGCGGAAGGGAGAAGGGGCGAGAGCAGCGTCCCTGATGTCTGCTGGCTGAGACCCTCCTTGGCAGTACCGTCGCCCCGTGTCCTACCCATGAGCCACGTCACGTCAGAGCCAACCACGCCTGTACCGATGCTGTGGCCCCTTCCCTGTGCCCCCCACCCGCACCTGCACCCACCCCCTCTGCCCCATCCCCGTCCCCCCCACCCTCCTGCATCTGCAACCACCCCCTGCCCCATCCCCATACCCCCACCCGCCCACATCTGCACCCACCCCCCTGCCCCATCCCCGTCCCCCCCACCCGCCCGCATCTGCACCCACTCTCTTTGCCTTATCCCTGTGCCCCCACCAGGAGGGGGTGAAACGAGCAGACAGGAGGGGCCTGTGCCCATATGCGTCCCCACCAGGATGGAGTCTCTGCTCCTAGACCCCGTGCCAAGAAGCTGCTGTCTCAGTGACGGACCAGGCCTGCATGTTAGCAGGGCCTGGAAGCATCCATCACACTGAGTGAGCACAGAGCATGGCTGAGACCTCTGCCCCAGGACCGCCATCTGGTCGACCCTTCCCCAGATGGTGGCCTCGGCCTCCCTGTCCTGTCAGCTCAGCGGCTCGCCAGAGGGGTAGACAGCACCGCTGGAGCCCGCTCCCTCCCCCTGTCCTGCCCACCTGCTCTCAGGGGAGCTCAGATACTCCGTTCATGAGCCGTAGGACTGGCTGAGAGGCTCACAGAGCTGTGGGAGCACATCCCCGAATCATTATGCATTATTTACGAATGGAATTTCTTCCAAGATGCTCATTTCCCCCTCTCTCTCCCTGGAGTTTTAGGAAATGCATCCACTTGTACGTGAAGCATATCTCTGGCGATGTCAAATATAACATTAGATGATATTCACGGCCTGTGGGGTGGCTACTAAATTACAGTGAGTGGGTCTTTTAAAATCTGTTGAATTATACAAGCGGAGCGCAGTGCCTTCCCTTAGCAGGAAGGGAAGGTGCATTTGCCTTGGGGGTCCATTCTGAGGCCCGCAAGGCTCTCAGAGACTCACGGGGTCTAGGCAGGCCCCTCAGAGTGAGGAAGACGAGCACCTCCCCAGGCTCCACACAATCTCTAGGGCTCATCCACTCTTTCTCCCAGCCCACCTGCCTGGGCCCTTCCCTACCCCGTGCTCCTCTCAGGCCGAGGCTGCGGGGCAGAAACCGCCCACCAGCCTCTCTGTGGTGGCGACTCTCAGACGGCCCCCTGGCCCAGGGCACACTCACGGGCAGGGCCGGCTGGGGGCTCCGAGCAGCCCAGGACCTCTGGACCCCACCTGTGTGCTCTGGGGGGGGGGGGAATCCCAATCGGGGGTAGGGCTGAGCCTGGGGGAGCTGCCTGGTCTGCCCTGACCCCGTCCCAACCAGGCCACAGTGGTGTTCAGTGCGTCCTTGATGGTCAGTCATGACTCCACAGAGGGGACAGAGCAAAATGGAGGATGGCTGTCCTCAGGTAGTTAGACGTCACCCTCCTCGGTCACAGGACGGCTGGGAGTGAAGCTGGTGGCGGCCCTACCCGGGTCATGGCTGGGGGCTGCGGGGGGACAGCCCACTTCCTTCGGTTCCTGGGAAATGCTGGGAACACATCGCGGTCACAGACGGGGCCGAAGTCTGTGCGGTGGAATGCCAGGTTGTTCCGCGGTGTCTGCCCAAGTCTGTACTTTGTGACCAGATGTTCCCGGGCCTCCCCCCACCGGGGAGCCGAGACCAGAACTGAGGTGTTAGGGTAGCTTCTGGCACTTATGGTCTTTGGAGCAAGGTTTCTTATCATCCCGAGCTTGTTTGGTTTGGCTTTCAGATTCATACACGCTCTTGCTAGATGCTTCCCCATTACCTGCAAACTCCATCTGACCAGCTATCTGTCTTTTGCACACACACACACACACACACACACACCTGTTCCTGAGGGCAGTGGTTCTCAAACTCAGGGAGCGTGAGAATCTCCTGGGGAGGTAGCAAGAACAGAGTGCTGGGCCCCACCCCACAGCGTCTAATTCACCAGGTCTGCGTGGGGCCCAAGCATTTGCCTTTCTAGAAAGTGATACTGATATTCCAGGTCACAGAGCCCTACGTTGAGAACCCTTGCCTCAGGGGAAGCTGACCCAGTCTCTGGCTCCGGGATGAGCTGGACAGTCATGAGGACGGTCATGTGTGCTGGTCAGGGATGGCTCGGGGACGGCCGAGGTCCCACGTGGAGCACGAGAGCCGAGAGGATGGTGTTGGCAGCTCCCGGAGAGCTCCACCTTGATTTATGAGAGTTTCTAGGAAGGACTCCTCCTGCCTCTTCTGTCCTGTGATGCAGAAGCACACGGGAGCCGAGAGCTTTGCAGCAGAGGCGTCAGATGATGGAGCAGAAGCCCCCGAGTCAGGCTCCTGGTGAGACAATTAATTCTGCACTTTTAAGTCCATTGGAGGTGGGTTTTCACCTGTAGCTGGCAACTTAGTCACACAGAAGCTCTTCAGATGAAAGCCCTACAATCTCATTGAATCCGAGCAACGTTATGGCCAAGCGAGCACTTTCCCCCATCTCTTAGTAATTTAGGCAGGAAGAGTGTCTTGCTGGAGTTTGGGGTTGCAATCATATTTTGGGGTCTAATATTCAAAGCACCATTTTCTCTTCAGGACATGAGGCAGAGAAGCAGGAGAAGCGAGTGTTTCTGGCATCAGTCCTCGCAAGGGTCCGGGGAGTGCAGGCGTAGACGACAACAGTGTGAACGCCCTCGAGCGTGGGGCACAGTGCTGCCCACCAGGGGCTTCCTCCAAAATCATCAGTTGTGATACCGACTCTGGGCGCTGGGAGCTCCTCCTGGAACCCTCTCCTGAGAGCACTGGAATCTGGCGAGGGGCCTTCCCCACCCCGAGGCCCCCCCCGCCACCACCCTCACTCCCTAACTTGGGGAACACGCACCCCGCAGCACTGGGAGCCCGGCGTCGGCCTCTCCTGTCCCTGGAGGAAGAGCCGCCACCTGCAGCTGAGGCCTCGTGGTTGCCCCGCGGCGCACTGTGTGTCCCCCCGCGGCTCAGCCCCTCCGACCTCCTCCTTCACCACCTCAGGAACCCACCTCTCCGCACGTCCCATCTAGAAAGCGGCTGCCTTGTATTTGCCATCATCCCAGCACAGATGGTGGCGGTCAGAACGGAACTGTGGGTGTTTCGGGGGGTAAACCCAAGACAATAGCTGTGTACACACCAATTTCCGATGAATATTCTGCGGATGTTGCAAAGACATGTTTATAGATTTTAGTCATGAGCCAAGAAATGAGACCAAGATTATAATTGCCAAATCTAGACTTGGCCAGTACCGATGGTGAATGTTACGGAGTCTCCGTACATATGATTCCTGGTTTAGGCTTCCTGACACGACCAGAAAAGGCCCACGTGCCTTCTCTTTGAATATGGAATTATTTGAAACTTACTTAGGTTTGTCAGCATCAGAGATATGCCCTGCAATGCGTGATATGTTTTGCTTTTCAGTTTTAAACACACTGAATCAGTCACGCCGTGCTCTAGCGTATGTAATGGACGAGGCGAGGGCCAGAGACCTTGCATCTGGGCAGGTGTCCTGCAGACCAGCAGCAGGCAAATTGCTTTTTCAGGATAATGGCAGGCAGCTTCTTTTTTTTTTTTTCTTTTTCCCCAAATAAAGGATGTATTGTGACAATAAAGGTTAAGAGCCACATCAGTCTGAAAAGACTGTGCCTGAATTTTGTGTGTTTGCACACATATGGTTAATAATCAGCTGTGAATGACGAATCTGGGAACCCACTTGTTCTGATTCTACTTCATACATAGAAGTCTCTAGATCTCAAAATGTTTGCTCCATGTGCAACTGCACAAGCCATCAAATTGATGTTAAAATATATATCCCCAAACTTCTGATTTATAATGCCAGTGACAAATAGTAAAAAGGACAGGCATGCCATAAAGTTCACGGATGGGGTGATGGCAGGCACAATGATGTCTCATAAAGAACAAGGGGGGAGTTATTTATTCTTGTGGGTTCATGAAGTAAAACACAGATAGACCGGCTGAGTGGCTTCGTGCACAGAATTTTTCATAAACATCCCACAGTGCACCCGGTTGTACATCAGCCACACATTAATTAGAGCATCCAGCAAACGCTGCAGTGTGTTCCACGCACCCAAGCGAATCTTCATTTTTCACATGCAGGGCCTGACTAATTAAAATCAGCTTTGCAATTAAATGTGGAAAATTGTGTTAAACTTTCAAGCGTAGTTAGGAAAAAAATGCAATTATTTTAGGGTATTTTATTTTAATGCAAATGAAATTTCTATCAATATAAAACTGGTAAAAGGGAGGTACATGGATCCCTGTTTCTCTCTCTGCCTTCCTCCCTGTTTCTTCTTCTTTTTCCTTTTTTTTTTTTTTTTTGGATTATAGATGCTCCTCTCAGTTGCACGTTGCAATGCTCCACTATCTCTCGCCGGTACCTGGCTCTGTTCCAAGGCTTTTAGTGAGTGCTCTCTGTCGAGGCATGAATAATACAGCCCCTAGGCTGTTGGCAGAATCCAAATGAGGCATGCATATATCAGGAAGCAAGCCCTCGACTTCAGCTCCAGAACAAGCTCCCGTGAAGACAGGCAATTATTCACCCCCGGCTGCCGCCATGACGGTCACACTGGTGGGTGCAGAGGTATATGAAATGGGAGAAAATCTGAATAAGGAATGTGTACAATAAGCCGGAGAGAATCCAATGATTTTCTAATAAAAAAGAAAAGCTACCATTTGGAGCTTTTAATTTTAAAGTTTCAAGATCAATTGATTTGACTCTGGATTTTCTAAATTGGGGAGGATTTAAATAGAATACCAACACCCATCACCTAGCTTTTGGGTGCTTGTTGAGCGGGCAAGACTCTGAAGATAAATTTCAGGTCAAATTTCCATCAGAACCCTATGCTCAACAAACACATAATTTCAAAAACTGAAGTGAAGGGTAAATATAAATGAAATCCATTAAATTTCAGAAATAAATCCAGAGGGATGACAAAACAGATGAGTGAAGAATGAATCCACGTTAAGGACTTCCTCCATCTCTCTCTCTCTCTTTCTCTCATTAGAGGCTTATGCAAAAATCACTATTCAGAAAGAAGTAAGCAAATCCAATAATTTCAAATGTTCCAGTATGTGTATAACTATTATAAAACAGGCTAAAATTCAAACTCCTGTACATGGTTTAGTATTACTCTATAATAGATATTAATAAATTTTTATTATTCCTATTTCTAATTGGTATTGGGAAAATTTTTTAAACTTTAAGAACAGTAAACTGGCCACTATTTTGGGGATAAATTTAGTTTATAGAGATCTACCCCTTTCTAAACATTGATCTACTTTGTCTTTGACACAAACAATGCTTTGACATTAGGCATTTTGCTCATATCTTAGTTCATGCAATGCTCTGGATTAATAATGACATCTCTTTATATCAGCTAGTTGAACTGCTAAAATGATTTTAGATAAAGACTGATACGTGGGGCTTCCTGTCACCGTGTCTCCACCCTTCCTCAAGATCTCCATCCTTGATCTGGGGCACGTCCCCAGAAAATCCTGCGGCCTCACGGCCTCGCCGGTGGTGCTCCCCCCAGCTTGGGGGTCTGGATCAGCACCCACGGACGCCCTGCACTGCAGCGTCGCTCACACTGTGCCGCGGGCTTTAGGCTGGGTCTACATGCTCTCCACCTGGCCTGGACCCTTCCCTGCCAACAGAGCCACAGGCCAGCAACTTCCTGAATTCCAAGTGTGTGGCTTCCAGGCATTCCATTTTCTCCTGCCACCTCCCCACTGTAGGAATAGCTGCGGACGTGTGGGCAGCTACTTATTTTACACCCATGGGTATCTTCAACGCTAACAGGTCACAGTGCTTGCGCTCTAGGAGAGGACATGGTGGGGAGGAGAGCCGAGGGAGCTCAGGAAGCTCCCATTCCTGAGCTCAGGCGGCTGAGACTTTGGAAAACCCCCTTAGGATGACCAAGAATGAGTTTTCCCATCTGCAAAGGAAGCCCTGTAGTTGGACTCACGTTTGAGATATAAGAACGTCTCTAGCTACCCACAAGTAGGGCAAGAAAAGTCGCATGCACTCAGAGGAGCAGAATTCCCTGGGCCATGTGCAAGGCCGTGTGACCACGGGTCCAGAGGAAGAGGTCAGACTCCCCACATACAGAATAGACTGTGTTAGTACTTTGGTTCATAACAAGAGAATTATTTCTGGCCCTGACTGCAAAGTCCACGGTGTTTTTGTCATACTTATATGCCAATAACATAAAACCTCAGGTGGGAAGAACAGAAGTCAGATTCATGTGTCTAGATACTAACAACGTTTCTGAGGATAAGTGTTTGTCATACTGATTAGCCGCATGAGAGGCCTGGTCCTTCCAGGGCACAGAATGGTGAGTGACCTTGGACCCCCGCTGGTCCGTATATGGGGGTGTGAACGTATTTATCGTCAGTGTTGAGGAACTGATGGAACACCTCTATCAGATAATGGAAACCATCATTCATTTTTCTCATTTTTTCCTTGGCCGCCAGAAAACTCAGAACACAATGTCAGACTATATCCAAACCTCTGATATATCCTGGGTTTCTGGTAAAATTATGTTTCTATTTCCCTTGCGTTTTTCCTAATTTACTCTGTGATTCAACTTTTAATTGTGCAGTTGTACATGTGTTTATCAACTACCTCAAATTGTTCATGAACTATGAACACAAATAAATAGCCAGGAACAGATTATCTTTTCTTTAAGCACACGATTTTTGAAGTAAGGTGGACCATCTAATAAAAGAAGTATTACAACGTTAGCTCAACCCCCTCAAAATTTGTACCAGGATCTTAAATTGCAAATTCCTTTTTCACAGTATTGTTTCCTTTCACAGGTATTATCCAGTGGTTGAGTCTCCTCTAAGCTCAGTCCCAGTTTCTTACAGACCCATAGCCCTACCTCTGTCACACTGAGAAAACATCACTGAGGCGGCGTGACCAGCCACTGGGGGTCGGTGCCCCACAAAGCGGCAGTCTGGAATAGGGAAGGTATACTTGATTTTGATTTCCTCATTTTCTTATGCTAAAAATAAAGTTTAGCTGGTAGGCATCATTTTATCACTTGATATCAAATGTCTTAAAAAATTTTTAAAAATTTACATTATAAATTCCCCCCATTTGCCTCAAGTTACTTTTTGTATGTTCAAATAAATGGATCTGTCCACATACTAAAACACCTTTTTACTTGGCTATGAACTGACATGATATATGAATAAAATGAAGTTATATCCCTACGAGGAATATATTCACTGAACATTTTATTGCTAAAAGACCAAAAGGATGGGTAATTTCATCAAAACCAAGACTCAGGCTGCCACTCTTGTCATATCAGAAGAGGCTGAGTCTCAGCAGGGATGAAGTAGTAGACGTCAACGTCACACTTGTATTGTGGGGTGTGTGCAGGTATTTATGTGCATAAATAGCTGTGAGAGAGGAGAAACTTTGGAAGCAGGAAATCTTTTAAAGCCAAAAATAATTGAAATCATACAGATTTGAAATAGCACCAGTTGTAAGATGTTAATGTATACATGAGTCTTATCTACTACAAGAAGCAACTTTTCAGTTTGAGAAATTCAAATGTCATCCCTTAGTTAAAAATTACTGGTAATATATAATCATCAGGGAAGTGCAAATCAAAAACCACCATGAGCTGTCACCTCACACCTGTCAGAATGGCTAGAATCAAAAAGACAAGAAACAACAGGTGTCGGTGAGGATGCAGAGAAAAGGGAACCTCGTGCACTGTTGGTGGGAATGCAAGCTGGCACAGCCACTCTGGAAAACAGTGTGGAGGTCATCAAAAAGTTGAAAATAGAGCTACCCTACGACCCAGCAATTGCACTACTAGGTGTCTACCCAAAGAAGACAGAAACACTAATTTGAAGGGATACACGCATCCCTGTTTATAGCAGCATTATCTACAATAGCCAGATATGGAAGCAGCCCAAGTGCCCATCGACTGATGAACGGATAAAGAAGATGTGGTGTATACACACACACACACACACACACACAATGGAATATTACTCGGCCATCAAAAATGAATGAGATCCTGCCATTTGCAACAACATGAATGGATCTAGAAGGTATTATGCTAAGTGAAATAAGTCAGTCAGAGAAAGACAAATACCATACGATTTCACTCATATGTGGATTCTAGAAAAACAAATGAATAAACAAACAAAAAGCAGCAATGGACCCATAAAGGCAGAGAACAACCTGACGGCTGCCGGAGGGGAGGGGAGGGGAGGGCAAAACAGGTGACGGGGAGTGGGACGTACAGGCCCCCAGTGAGGGGATGAATAAGCCAGGGGGATGCACAGGGGATACAGCCAATGCTCCTCTAACTGTGTCGTGTGGGGACGGGTGGGGACTACGCTCGTGACGATCCCGGCACAACGTAGAGAGTCGTCAGATCATCATGTTGTACACCTGAGACTAACCTAACATAGTGCGCCAGCCACACTCAATAGAAAATGATTGATACTATATAGACATCAAAAATAAAACTCAGAAAGCTTCACCTGGTGCCGCACTGACACTCCTCTTGAGAATTGGCACGTCGGTGATGTAAGTTTTTTTTTTTTTTAAAGATTTTTTATTTATTTATTTGATAGAGAGAGAGAGAGAGACAGCTAGAGAGGGAACACAAGTGGGGGGACTGGGAGAGGGAGAAGCAGGCTTCCCGCCAAGCAGGGAGCCCGACGCGGGACTCGATCCCAGGACCCTGAGATCACGACCTGAGCCGAAGGCAGACGCTTATCGACTGAGCCACCCAGGCGCCCCTCGGTGACGTAAGTTTTGAGTGGTAATTGGTTTTATGTAACAAGTCTGTAAACATTGCATTCTAAAACCGAGGAAATAGAAGTCCATAAATGTAAATAATTTGTCCAAATCCCCCCCCCACCCAGTTGGCTAGCAGCGCCGGGGAAACTCGAACCTGCGTCCCTTCCTGGAAAATCACTCTTCATCCACCGCCGCCACATGGGCTATTTCTACTAAAATATTAAGAGTTCTAATAATTATGTAGATTATGGTGCATGGCAAAACTTATGACATTATTTTAAATTAAATTAAACCATGCATTGAAAAATTGTCTAAATTGGCTGTTCCTGTGAATCTTCTCTAACATGCCACCTTCTTCACTCCTGTAAGATCTGGGGTGTTCTGTGCTCACACCAGCATCGTGTCTCAAAGGAAAATGAAGCCTGGCCATCTTCAAGCCATCCCCAAGCTAAGCCTCTGTTACTGCTTACGCGGGGACGGAGATCTCACAGGGAGACCTCGCAGCCTCGCAGGATGCACCTTGGGTAAGAATGTGCTTTGAGTGATTCTTTGAAAACTTCATGGTTTTTCCTGAAAAACTGTGATTATCAAATTATGTCTAGATGACACCTAATCTAAACTTTTTAGCCAAAAAAGTAACAGGATGATAAAGTTCAACTATTGACTAATCAAGAGATGATTAAGGGAAAAACTTGATTTCGTTCATGGTCTGCTAACTTGTTTTTCATTGAAAATATAAGCAACATGGTTTTAAAAATTTTTAGATTAAGGATTTACATGCATATACCTTTATAAAATAACATAAATACTTTTAAAAAACTAATTATTTAACTTACATGTTCGGTAATTTACTATAATATACAAGAGCAATAATAATATGATAAATTAATGTTTCAATCACAGAATTCCCTTAAAAGCCGACCTGTCACTCCTTTGGTATGTAACAGAAGTCTGATAACCATTTCATCATGGATGCTCATTAAAAATTCCCTGTCTCCTTAAATGCTAGCATGGGGACTTGGGGAGTAATTTATAATTTTTCCCTTGATTTTACTGAAGGACAATCAAAATAATTGCTTGATTTCACCCATAAATTAATGTTCAGCTGAAAAGGAAATAAAACATCAGGCAGTGAAGGAAGGTCACCCCGAGGTGCGGCCGGCACACCTGCTCGAGCATCTGAGCTTTCGTTACGTGGGCTTGGTTCTTGATGGCTTGTTAGGATGAACGACCTTAGACCTAGCAACCTAATTTGTGAAAAATCAGCTAAAAATTCATTACAGAGCCTGTAAACATCTCTAACTCCTCATAACCAACAACTTCCATTGAAAGGTACAGCTGCATTAATATCACAGGGAAGAAATTCCTTATGGAAAAGTAAATCTAAAGATCGATCTCTTCATGACTCTCAGCCTGAGGTGTGTGTGATAAAATTCTGCTATGATTTATTTTTAGCGATAATTACCTAGCCACCTGATCTTGTAGATGTTCTCCACACCCACCTCTGTTATGGACCTAAACCTCAGTATTTACAGGAACGATATAATCATTTAAGCCTCAAAGCCTCATTAGTGTGATCTGTCCTGGACGTTAATCTCCTGCCAGGACCTTCCCCTACAGATGCCCAGGTAACCAGCTTGGGCTTCCCTTCCCAATCACAGAAGCTGAGTTCCTGCAGGAAGATCAGGAAGGTCATACTCTCATCTACCCTCCGTGACTTATCACCATCCTGCAGCTACAGAATGAGCAAAGGGCCAAGGACCAGCAGGCCGTCTCAGTGGAACAGAGGGAGGTTCTTAGCACGCCACTGTGTGTGTGGGAAAATGAGTTTAAGGCTGGTCTGAATTTGTGTTATCTTATGTGTTATCGTGAATTCTGCCTGGAGACCCTGCACGTGAAACCAAAGGCTGAGTTCACATCAGAGAGAGGAGGAAAAGACAACACTCACTGTTTTCCAAGAACACCCCCCACTCATCGTCACCCTTTGGTCTGGACCCTAGACAAGCCAGGGTACACCATACATTATGAAAGAGGCGGCTGTTACCTTCTGTGTCTTGCATATTTGCCACTGACGTGACCACTGCCGTCACAACCAGGTGTGGGACAACTGCAAAGAGAAAGAGGTAATTACACGGGGCCGAGCTGCTGGGGGGGATGAGGACACTGCTGGGGGCAGGCAAGTGCGCCGCTGGGGGCGGGGGGCGAGCGCACTGCTGGGGGCAGCGAGTGCTTCGGGAGCATCGGGAGGGAGGGTACACAGACAGAGAGAAGGAGGGCAACTATTAGGGCTGCTTTTTATTAGCAGGTAACCCATCAGAGCAGCCTGGCAGGAGCAAGTCCCCGGTGAGCCCCAGAGTGCCGTCTGCCCGTTAAAAGGCATGGATTTTCTAAATTGCTAATGGGGATACATTTTGCCCACAGAGCACTAACCTGAAGAGCTCTTGTATGGCTGGTTCCACGGGAACTGCAGAGAGATGGAAAACAGATAGAAATTTATCATCTATCACACATCCCCTCTCCCACAGAACGCTATCGAGAGGGTGGTGTCAGACCAGGGTCCGAACGGACGGTGCACACAGCTCCGCAGGACGAAGGGGTCCCTGAGCAGGGCTTTCAGGGGCTTGGGGATGCGTGGACGTACCTCGAACCCCTTTGGACCGTGTACGATGGCGCTTCTCCTCGGTGTCCACCTCCATCTGTGGACAGAAGAGCATGCGGTCAGTGCGCAGCTCCCGCCTGCGAAGGCCAGCCGGCATGCCCCCGAGCCCCAGCATCTTAGTGGCTATGGGGGAGCCCTCTATGGAAGGCGCGTGGGGAGGAAAGCATCAGGCAATCTAATTGTGTTACTTAAAAAAAATCAAAGCAGACTTCGACCTTGCAGGGAACGCATCATCGGGAGGCCCCGCCCTCGGTAATAGGGCAGACTGACGAAGTTTCAGGGGCAGACTGTTTACCCTTTTCAAAGACGGATCAGGATATACCTGGGTTAATTCTGAGCTGCCTAATTTGTACCAAGAACACAAGGGATAGACGTTGCGTGTGCAAGCAGGTACATACATGTAGTCTGGAACCGAAGGTGTGATCCGATCACACCATTAAGAGAGGAGGAGGTGGGTGCAGAAGGAGGACGTGTTTAACTTGGGGGCTGACTCTGTGTCATTTAGCTTTGGATACAATCGCCGCCCACTTTGGTCTAAGTTGTCATGTTATGCATCCTGGGGACACAGGCCCTCTGCCCACAGTAACAGACACATCTCACACTTCGGAGATTACGAAGCATTTTCCTGTATTACCTTGTCTGGCCCTCATAATGATTTTGTAAGAAAGGTATCTTTGTTATATCTATTTTATAGATGGGACCTGCCCAAGGTCTTCCAAGTAGAATTTTTGGCCCAAGGCCCTGAAACCAAGCCACCTGGCCTACGCATCATCTTTAAGCCGAGGGACCACTACTGGACAGGTGAACAGTGTGGCAGTGTATTGGCTCACCCAATATTTCCACACGTATGTGTAACATATACACGCAAAGCTGCAGAGCTGGAGAATTTCGCTCAACACAACAGAGGGGCTGATGAGAGAAGAACTGTAAGGACAAAACTCCTCTGATCACAAGGACAGGACATTTCACCCCCATCTGTGACGTCCTTGCCCGTCCAAGGCACCCCAAGGCAGAAGACCGGGGCACCCCAAAACGTCTTCCATGCCCCGTTCACTTCCCCCACAGGTTAGGATGAGGAGGACATGATGGCGCGCAGAAGGGTCGTGAGATGCACGGGGCTCTGTCAGACTCACGTGAAGCAGAGAGCGGGCAGATCGGCTCTAACAACGACTGCTCCTAAGGCGCGATCCTCCACAGAGGCAACACCAAGGTGTCCTTGCGCTAAACCGGCAGCCCCCGATGGGGTGTTCCTGACAACTGACTACCAGCTGATTATTTATTAATACTGTTTGCTGAGTCTGGCAGTAGCACAGGAAAAATACATATACTAAAAAGCACAGCTCATTTAATGAGCTTAATATCTTTTAATGGGAGATGTGTGTGCAGACCCAGGGTTGTGCCAGATTCAACGAAACAGGAATTTGAGGAAAGGAGAAGCTAGTGTGAGGCGGGTCACTGAGGAAAGACTTCATCGGGGAAGCTGTGGGATTTCAGGGCTGTCTGTGAAAAAGGGAAGATTGTGTTTTAGCTTGTGTGGAGACACTGGAAGCTGTTGCGTGAACGAGGGAGGGGGTCTGTTTTCTGGGAAGCGGGCAGGTCGGGGGGGTGGCGCAGGCCAGGAGAGACAGGCTTGATGCGCAGCGCAGGGCCGAGGCCACGGGGAGCGCGGGGAGGGGGCACTCTGAGCGTCCGCAGACCCGGGAGGGGCCCCCGGCAGACCCGGGAGGTGTTCTGGAGCACGCGGGCTGGGGAGGGGCCTCACAAGTGTATTTTAGAAAAAATTAATTGAGCGGCAGTTTGAGAGCAGGTGCGGGTGGGGAGGGAAGGCAGAGATGGGCCGTCTGAGAAGGAGCGCTGTGCTGGCCTCCGTGGAGATGGCAGCTCACTCCGTCCAGGGAAGACAGATGGAGGAAGAGGAACTCAAGAAACGTTTCAGGGAAAAGGAGCATGATGCAGCGGCTTGTTTGCCCCTCTTTTGGGCACCAGCCCCTCCTCCGCGATTTCAGCACAGCCAGGCTCGGGGCTGGGATCCCCAAGTGCAGGCACGGTTTGTGGATCTGCAGGATAAGGCCACAGCACCTCCGGATAACACGTCGATGCTCCGAAATCACTACTCCACGTGGGAAATTTTTCCGAACACTGTAAAACTGTAGCAAAGCAGATCGGGCCCACGTGACACGAGGCAAATGTGTGCCAACGTTCAGGAAGGTGATGGGAAACAGACTGCGTCCCATCCTGCCATGCTGCGGACCTGTCATGGGACCGGGGGTGCAGAGATAATGGGCTGAAATCCTATTCTTTAAGGAGTTCAATGCTGAGTGCTAACGGGGTGCCGGAGGAGATCACTAGAGACCTGTTCCCACCGGGGCAGGTGGAGCTTGGGTGCACCATGTCTAACCCATCCTGGGAGAGAAAGTGGGGCTTCCTGGGGGGAGGGAGTTTGAGCTGAGTTTTCAAGGTTAATTGCAGGTCTGAGGTTAAAAGTGGGGGTGTGTGTTCCAGGCAGAGGGAAGGGGCTGTGCAAAGACCCTGGGGTTTGCAGGCCTGGGGTGCAGTCCGGGGCTCCGAGGAGGGGCAGGGCTCAGGGGTTCACAGTGCAGGCCACTTGGTCCCTTCCAGGAGCATCATGGGCTGCTGCCACAGCCTCTGATGGCAAACTTGCCTTTAGAAACCCCCCCCCCCCCCCGGCTGTAACTCAGGACCGAACTTGTCACAAGGGGGGCTGAGGCTGCCACTCCTCTGTGGGTATTAAACCGAAAAACTTGGCCTCATTAGCTAATTCTCATATGGTTGTATAAGACTTATTTTATTTTTTATGTTTAAATTTTTAATCCATCTTTTTACATCTAGAAGGACAATCTTATTTCCTTCCAGATACAGTTACTTCTGCCACTGATCACTCATTAAATACAGAACCCTTTCCCCAGCACCCTGCAATACCCTTCCTGCTGTGCGTTCAATTCCCACCAGACCCGGGTCGGCTGGGGGGCCATTCCAGCCACTCCTATCCTTGTTTGTTCTGGGCTCATCCTGCGTGAAGTTTCAGGCTCTAGAACGAGTTCTGCTCTCTGTGCCGGTTCCTTGTCATTTATAAACAGGTCCCGCAAAGCACCCAACGTACAGGAGACACTAAGCAAATGGGGGTTCGTTTTTCTTTCTCCTGCGAATGAACCCCAAAACCGAAGAGCTCAAAACTTTTAAATTTTGCTTTGACTCAGATGTTTCAAGGTGCACGAATGCCAGCAAGGTCAGATGAAGCAGAAAGCGTAAAAGTCATCACCCAGAGCTTGAGGCGTGCTTCCATCTCTGACGTTTACACCCACAAGCTTATGGTCAAAGACCACCTGACACCACGGGCTCGTCCACACATCTGCCTCCTTGGGGACCCTGGGCCTGCCCGCCACCCCCAAAGGCAGGCTTCTGCTGTCCCGCGGCTTTCCCTCCCCTGGCGGCCGCCCTTGGAAGCGCCCCGGGCACTGTGCTTCGGAGTCTGTTCCTCTGGGGCCCTGAGACCGGTAGCAGGAGCTCCACTGGACGATACCATGACGGTGAGTACGAGTTCGCTCTTCCCTGGGGCCAGAGACCGTGAATCCCGCTGTCACGGCTCAGGTTCCGACCCCTTCGCCAGTAATTCGCATTTAGCAAACATACCCTCACGCCCACCTTATCACGAATGCTTTTATTTGTAAGTCCAGTGCTTATATTTAGAATAACAAGAGGCTTCTTTTAGGAACCTTAAATCTTTTATACTTAAAGAAAAGTCTCAAATGTAAGACATCTACTTTAGAACCAACAGAAGTTACCAAACTGACTTATTGAAGAGAGAGTAGGCTAATTATTTTATAATATGTAAAGTTTACACTTAGAATCAGGACTGAGTTTATAATTTTCCCCTCTCCCCCCATCTCCCCCCAAAGTGCACACTTTCTTCAGGTTGAGGCCTCATGAAGATTACAGAATATTAACTAATCAAAAACTCAGAGGTTCGTTACAGTCCCGTCAGCTCTTGGAAGCTGCTTTCCGGCAGTGAACAGCTCTTCAGGCCATAGCAGCGGGCCCTGGGGAGGGGCGCCGGGGGTCCCAGCTCAGCGGGAGCCCGCTGACGGCCACCCTGCACTCTGCACACCAGGAGCCTGCTCCTTCTGGCAGGACCAGGGTGGGAGAGACGGGGTCTCCCTGGTACAGAGCTCGGACTGGACACAGCTGAGCCCTGAGCTCTCTCCCCCAGAGCTGCCCCTCAATTATTCAGGAAGCAATTACCCATTTCGTCAATTAGCCAGACCCATCTTTCACCTCCTGCTGCTCAGCATCCGGTTCTTTCACTGCTCATTCGCACCATCAGGAGGACTGTGCTGTGCGTGAGCAGGAAGTGAAGTTCATTGACTAAGTGGTGACTCGGAGGAAGTCTGGGCAAGGAATAATGAAGAGAAGCCAGAGCGTCCGGCCAAATCAAGAGCGCAGATCAAACCACGTGCCCATGTTTTTCCCGGCGCTCTTATTCCCATGAGCTACTGTCCCGAGGGTCACCGAGGCCTGGCCCTCCATGTCCACCGTCTCATGACACACACCGCCGCCTCCACATCCCCACCCAGACTCAAGGAAGTCTCAGCTCATAAAAACCCATCTGTGAAGATCAGCAAGAACCAGACATTCTCTGTGGTTGTCCTCCTTGAATTGCGTTTAGAATAAGTACTATAGCAATTAAAAAATTTTCCCCCAAGATGACAAAGTGATTTTTAGTGAATTTAATGTAGTGCAAATACATTAAATTTTAGGATTTCTGTCCAATGTTTATATTTAAGTGACAGGATGGCATATTGTTAGGATGTTGCAGAGTTAGGAGAGATGGACGGGTCATGCGCCATGGTTTGTGACCGTTTCCTTGTTAGGTATCCAACCTCACAGTTTGAAAATGAGGAAAGACGAGGTGCATAAAACAGGTGGCAAAGCCTTGACTTGTCTGCTCCTACTTCTCCTTGTCCTTCCTAACCTTTCTCAGTGAGCCAACCTCAGCAGAAGGAGGCCAGGCCCCGGCCCTGCGGCCTTGTCACCGGATCGCCTTGCATACATGTGCTTGGTGAGCAGAAGCTTGGCGCCAACAGGGGCAAGAGAGAGGAAATGAGACTAGGAATTATCTGAGCAAAGGAGAAAATGCAGACTCAGCTAAGCAGCCTCCTCCCGGGCCCCCGGAACAGAGTGTGGCCCAGTGACCCAGCAGGGAGCCCACCTCTGTGGGACCCGCGTCACACACTTGTCACCCATGGAGGGAACGCAGGGTATTATGGAAACGAACATAACTGAAATTCATTTGAATGAGAAGATCTGGGGGCTAATTATGTTGTGAACTTGTCGATAAGCTTAAGTAGGTGGCATAAAAAAAAAATTCAGAAAGTCATTATAAAAACATGGCTGCATAAAACCTGACCATCACGGGAACGGAGCAGGGAAGAGCAGCTTCGCTTGGTTTGTGGATTGCCTGTCATCAGGCCTAAAGAGGCCTAAAAAGGTAGGCCTGTCATCAGGCCTAAAAAGGCCTGAAAAGGTAGGCCATGCACAATGTCACGTTTTGATCGCAAAGTGTCAGACTGTCCTTGGGCTCCCGTCCCCAGCGCTGGCTTCTGCTAGTTGCTCCCCAGATGGAGGCTCTGAGTGGCAGCAGTTGGGGCAAACACTCAGCCGTGGGGCAGGAAAACGTGGAGCCCGGGGGGCAAGTGGGTGAGTCTATGGCGGCCCGTGCTTGGCTTTGGTCTTGAGACAACCCTGGGAGACTCCTCCTCACGACCACACGCTGGGCACGCCCTGGCCACGGAGGTGGACACGGGTTGAGTGCTGTGGGGGGAGGGGCCACGTTTTCAAAGAAAAAGTATAGATTTGTGGCCTGACAAATACCACTCATGCTGTCTCCTAGAAGGGCAAGAGCAGTGCTGGAGGCAAGGTTCAAACCAAATTACTGGGCCTTCTGGGACATCAGGGACTTTTCTGGCACACCTGAAATCAGAGTAGCCTTGGAAATGTGGGACGGGCACTTGCCCTCGGGGCCCACAGCTGTCACCCACACAGTATTACCAGCGAGCCCCGGAAGGAAATCCTCCTCAGCAGCACAGGCCAAACCCTTAATCCACTTCTGCACCTAGTCTGGGGCTTCCCACTTGAAAAATAATGCAACGCGTCTGTGTGGTGGTCGGTGGAGTGTCTGACTCTTGATTTTGGTTCAGGTCCTGACCTCAGGGTCGTGACCGTGCCCGGGGGGAGTCTGCTTGAGATCGTCTCTCCCTCTGCCCCTCCCCCGCTCTCGCTCTCTCTCTCCTCTCTCTGAAATAAATAAGTCTTTAAAAATAATAAAAAATAAAAGCAATGCAACAAATCCTAAACACAACCCTTAGAAACTAGCAATCATTGCAATGATGGTCGGCAATAAAAATGTCCTGAAACAGGAGCCCTTGAGGGGAAATGTGTCATCTTGACACAGGAATTTTGACAGCAAGGCGAAGGGATGCTGTGAATTTGGGCATCTGTACAAGAGGGCCCTGTGCTGACCCCTGAGGATCATGGATGAACCTCGTCTCTTCACCCCAAGACCTGCCCGTGTGTTGGGGGGATAGGGCTCGGCCTGACAGAGGCCGGAGAACAGCCTGATGAAGTTCAGGCCACCCCTAGCCCTCCGAAAGTAGACAAAGAAGACTGGCGAGAAAGAGCAGGTCTTGCCCTTGAGGCACGTGGACACGTGGCAGAAAGATTCGCAGGCTTAGGGCAGGCATCTATACGTTTTGGTAAAAGGAGTGAATTAATGAACGAAGGAAGGAATTACAGGGAGCTAATGATTCGCTCGGTCAGCTCCGTTGTTTAACTACTATTTATTAATAATTTGATTACAGTTTTAAAACTTCTGTAATACAAATAAAGAGCTGAGCAGAGAAATATCTGCCCCCCGTGCAGACAGGAGATGCCTCTGCTTTTCTGCAAGTGTGTGGGGCACTGGGGGCAGCGCCACGGCCACGGGAGGCCTGTGTGCACGCTCACTGGACTGCACTCGGGAATGGTGCCACGGCCACAGGAGGCCTGTGTGCATGCTCACTGGACTGCACTCAGGTGTGGTGCCACGGCCACGGGAGGCCTGTGTGCATGCT